>NW_024718458.1:0-24866 GCF_018991925.1 Homarus americanus
TAACTAAGGTATGTTATATTCAAATAAAATTCTGGGTAGTGGCAGGCTACCGTTGTAAGTATAATAAGTGTGGTGTCATGATCGTGATGACGGCTAACCTGAAAACCTTAAGGATTCATATTACGCCCAAACGTCCACAAAACCTTCTGAGTCCCCCCAGTGGAAACGTCCTCCGTTTTCTCTGTTCCTTGATGACGTCATCGATAGGCCGTCTTTGTTTAGACGCTGTATGTTGGGACCTGTTGCCATCCAACCCTTTGTAATCAATTGAATTTTGCTTTTGATAGCTGAGTCAGAGCATTGTTAGTGAAGATAATAGTAGGGAATGAAACTGAGTTCATAGTCTCAATTTCAACGTCAGAATGTACAGTGAATTAATTCATCGGAATAGAAGTAGGTGGACTCCCTGGTCTGTTTTGAGTGAGGGCCCTGCGGGCATTTCTACCGTTAGTGAGTGCCCGTCCCTTCATCCATACAGGTATGCCATTCCACTCTGTGTTGTAATTCGCCCTTCTTTAAGTGATTTGACCCAATTAATAGTTGATTGTGCAAGTGTTACAGTAACGTAGTTGATATGCTCTGAGTGAAGTCATATTTACGTCTTTAACGTCCCCTGAAACGTGATGTTGTTGTCACCGTTAGTGAGTGCCCGTCCCTTCATCCATACAGATCCCATTGTGATTCTTGAATCGCTCTACCATCCAACAACGGCCTCGGATGTATTAGATGTCCAGCCGGGATCATATATGAGAAGATGGCACCGATGCGGCCTGATTAATGTGCCCCACGGCTTCGTTGGGCCAGACCCCAGACCCGCCATGTGTCTGGCTACCCCACAATAACAACAGCCCCAGTGCTCTACCCTGGGTTACTCCTTGGAAGTATATGTCCACAGAGAGTGTTGTAACATGTATGTTAGGGATAATTAGTTGGAAATAATTATCCCATGTTGGGTAGTGGACCCCTGCATATACTAGTGTCATTGTTTACGTATATGTTGAATAATCTACAAGGAGTGCCATGTAATGTACCACCAGTAATGTTGTGAGTAAGAGTAAAGAAGAAGGTACTGAGTTTGCACTAAGCCCCGGGAGGTGAGCCTGGTAATTATAGGATTAATACAATATCTTTCCCCCATTGATTGCCTATTAATAAATTTGTTTTTAGAGTACTTTAGGTACATTCATTTCTCCCACAGTATTTTACCTTTATTTCCATCCAAGTGACCTGATATCAAAATTACCATACTCACGTGCCTAGACCCTCGACCATGCTACCAAAAGAATGCCCAGGCTACCAAAAGAATGACCATGCTACCAAAAGAATGACCATGCTACCAAAAGAATGACCATGCTACCAAAAGAATGTCCATGCTACCAAAGAATAGGTGACGGAACTGAGTAAGAGTAAGAACTAAGAGAAGTAAGTAAGATGAGGGAGGTGTAGAAACAGAGAGGGAACCCGCCCCCTCACATTGGTGGCAGGCCTAAAACCCGCCCCCTCACATTGGTGGCAGCCCAAGAATCCGCCCCCTCACAGTGGTAATAAGAAAGACATGGTTTCCCAGATTAATCCATGGTTTAGAATATAACTAGAACAAAATATATGAAAGAGAATATAATATATATGAAAGAAATGTAAGACTTGGAAAGTATAAGAAGAGAAAGATAAGACATGTATGTACATTGTCGAACTAAAGCCACAGCATAGAAATTATTAAATAAATACACCATGAAAGTCTAATATAAAACACATACATAACTAAGAAAATAATACTATAAAAATGTAAGTAAGAATACACATACATATATATAAAGTATTGAATAATAATAACCGAAAAGAATATCTGGATGGTAAAATATAAAATGAGAAGAACTCGGCCCGTTACAAATGGTGTGTGTGTGTGTGTGTGTGTGTAATAATGATAATAATAATAAGAATTATCGGCTTATTGAAAAAGTTCTACAGCCCGAAGGCTGAAAATATACATTGGACAAAAGCCTTCATTAGAGAAAGGTAAAGGAACATACAGTGAACATACAGGTTCATGTTTACAGTGGAGGTCACGTAGATCATGTACGCTGAAGTGTTGAACAGCAGACACGTAGTGTAGTAACTCCCACACAGATGGTGTTCTGAGGGGCATCATGTGGTGTAGTAGTTCCCTCACAGGTGGTGTTATGTGGGGCTTGACATGGTGTAGTAATTCCCTCACAGGTGGTGTCATGAGGGGCATCACGTGGTGTAGTAATTCCCTCACAGATGGTGTTATGAGGTGCCTGATGTGGTGTAGTAATTCCCTCACAGATAGTGTTATGAGGGGCATCACGTGGTGTAGTAATTCCTTCACAGATGGTGTTATGAGGAACCTGACGTGGTGTAGTAATTCCCTCACAAATGGTGTTATGAGGGTCCTGATGTGATGTAGTAATTCCCTCACAGATGGTGTTATGAGAAACCTGACGTAGTGTAGTAATTCCCTCACAGATGGTGTTATGAGTGGCCTGACGTAGTGTAGTAATTCCCTCACAGATGGTGTTATGAGGAACCTCACATGATGCTGTAGCAACTCATTCACTACGTGGTGCCGTAGCATCATGGGGACACCACGTGGTCTGGTGTCACAGGACCTCACTCACTCAAGTTAGTGAGGTGTGGTCCCAGGCCTCCCTATCGTAGACGGATTAACACATAGATGGTGTTGTTGAGTCTCACAGGCAGTTATCAGTGGGTACCTGGGACCTCACTGTGTGAAGATTAGCTTGGGTACGACTTAGCTGTTACTGTTGAGTTGTTTTTCACTGACTTAAGCACTGGTCACCACTATTCAACACTGGTTCCATTCCTTTTCTAAATGAAATAGTAACTTCTGCGAGAACTTGTTGATATTCCGGTGGGGAGGCTGGGTTCAGGGGAGGGAGTTGGTATAGGCCAACATAACAGTTGACCTGCCTTCTCCCAGAGGAGCGTCAGGTACGTCTTGTCCCTTCGGTGGTCAAGTATGTAATATGTGTGTGTGTGTGTGTGTGTGTGTGTGTCATTACTACTACTACCACTTGTGTAAACCGGCTCTTAATATGGGTTAAAAGGAGATGTGGATGAGAGAGAGAGAGAGAGAGAGAGAGAGAGAGAGAGAGAGAGCAGTCAATATAGTAAAATTTTGCCAGCATCTCGTTGTTCCTCCAGGGGTCGTGTGAGCTGAAGATGGCCTCCCTGGTGGTGCTGAAAGGTGAGACGACCAGGATGATGGAGGTGGTTGGCAGGGAAGGATGAAAGGAGGGAAGGGATGATTAGAAGGAGATGACATGGAGGTGGCAGTAAGGAAGGGATGTAGGTAAGGAAGGAAATTAGGAAAGTGTGGGAGGTAGATGAAGATAGCGAGGGAAGGAGGCGGCAGGGAGGTATGAAGGGAAGGAGGGAAGGAGGGAGTTAATAGTTGGGAGGGGGAGGGAATAATAGGAGAGAGGTAGAAATGGAGGCGGTAAGGATCGAGAGAGGAACGGGGGATGATGGTGTAAGTAGATAGGGAGGGAGGCGATAATGAGAAGGTGATGGGAGGGAGGGAGGGATGGAGGGGTGTTGACTGGGAGGGCAATAAGGTCTGGGAGGAAAGAGAGTGGAAAGAAGGGAGTTGGGTGGAGCACAGCGGGGAGGGAAGGAGGAAATAAAAGAAGAGAGGGGAACAGAGAAAGGAGGATGAAACGACGGAAAAAGAAAGGATGAATGGACGGAAAGAAGGAAGAAAGACAGAAGGGAGGGCGGGAGAAGGATGAAGAGTTGATAATGGAAAACGAAAAGTAAGGCGGGAGGGAGAGGAAAAAAGCGATGCACAGGCGGAAAGAGGGGAAAAGACGTAAAGAAGGTGAATAGGAAATGAAAGAGGAGGAAGCGATGGGGAAGGAAGAAGGAAGGAGGTAGGAATGATGTAAGGAGGGAGGTTTAAGATAAGTAGGTACCGAGAGAGAGAGAGAGAGAGAGAGAGAGAGAGAGAAGAAAGGGACGAAAGGTGGGAAGTGAGGCTGAGCAGAAACGAAGAGAAGGAATGAAGGATGGAAAGAGTAAAATTTGAAAAATAGAAAGGATTTATGAATAACATATGAGGAAGGGGAGGGTTGTAGACAGAGAGAGAGAGAGAGACAGAGAGAGAGAGGGGGGGGGGAATGGGGACGGGAGGGAAGGGGCAGGGGATACCGGTAATAATCTCTGCTCCTCTCGAAACTCGAAGGTCAATCTGTTTATGTTGACGTCGAGGTTCTTCCCTCATCAGAGCCTCGGATACAACTAAGGTGCACCCCGCACCTTCTAATGCCTTAAGGTGCACCCGCAGATTCTAATCCCTTAAGGTGCACCCAGTAGATTCAAATTCTGTAAACAGATCACCCCCGTAGATTCTAGACCCTTAAATAGATCCCCCATGTAGATTCTAAAACCTTAAGGCGCACCTCATAGATTATAATCCCTTAAGGTGCACCCAGTAGATTCTAACCCCTTAAGGTGCACCCAGTAGATTCTAATCGCTCAAGATCATCGCTGTAGATTCTATATCATTAGCGTGTCCCCGTTGAGTCCAATACATTTTAAGGGGGGATGTGAGATTCCGGCCAGAATTTTGAGCTTACCCCAAAACTATTTTTAGCCATGTACGACATGCTTTACCCAGTTCTACATCCCCGTCACCATGTTTTCTGACGTCGAGAATTGTGATTGAGGCCTGGCTGACGACGGAAGACAGGGGGATATTGTTGATCAGCTCTAGGGTGATACTATTGATCTGCCGTAGGATATTTCATCAGCTGCAGAAAGATATTATTGATTAGCTGTAGGGTGATAATATTGATGTGCAGTAGGATATTATTGATCAGCTGTAGGATGACACTGTATTATTAATCAGCTGTAGAAAGATATTGATCAATTGTAGGATGATCCTGTATTATTGATCAGTTTTAGGATGATACTGTATTATTGATCAGCTGTTGGCTGATAATGTTGATTATATGAGAGAGCGAGCGAGCGAGCGAGAGAGAGAGAGAGAGTCTTAATCACTTACGACGTCACTACCTACTTCAAAGGAGAGCGATAAATAGATAGATAGATAGATAGATAGATAGATAGATAAATTGATAAATAGATAGAAAAAGAGATAAATAGATAGATACATAGATAGATCGATATATATATATATATATATATATATATATATATATATATATATATATATATATATATATATATATATATATATATATATATATATATATATATATAGATAGATAGATAGATAGATAGGTAGATAGATAGATAGAAAGATAGATAGATAGATAGTTAGATAGATACATGTAGATAGATGAAGAGGGAAAAGGGGAAAGAAGGAGAGTGAAAAAGAAATAAAACTTTTACCTCATTCACAAACTCTTCCCCTACTTAAAAGGAAGAAAAACGAGAGAGAATACTCAGAGACAGAAGATAACCTTACAAAAGATGTGCGTTAAGTACTTCCAGAAATTATACACAAGCCTTGACCAGCTCACCTTCTCAGCCCCGCTACCACGAGTCCTAATGTGGAGGAGACAAGGTTAATGTTTATGTCAGATTTAACCCGATGTTGTGAAATGTAGATGAAGGTGATACGTGAAACTTTATAAAGGACTGAATTTTTTTTTTTTTTATTTATTCTTTTTTTTTACGGGGATTAGCTCACCCAGGCACAGGTCACTGACCCACATCGGAGCCTGGGGGGGCGATCGAAAATGCAATAATAATAATAAAAAATAATAATAACAATTCACAGTAAATACAATTTATAATAAAAAATTAAATAAAACAATAAAATAATAATGATAATAATAATGATAATAACTCTGTAGTAATAATAATGATAA
The DNA here is from genome assembly GCF_018991925.1 of Homarus americanus. Taxonomy (NCBI): domain Eukaryota; kingdom Metazoa; phylum Arthropoda; class Malacostraca; order Decapoda; family Nephropidae; genus Homarus; species Homarus americanus. The sequence continues at coordinate 5,880 of NW_024718458.1, forward strand.
TAACTCTGTAGTAATAATAATAATAATAATAATAATAATAATAATAATAATAATAATAATAATAATAATAATAATAATAATAATAATAATAATAATAATAATAATAATAATAATAAATAATAATAATAATAATAATAATAATAATAATAATAATAATAATAATAATAATAATAATAATAATAATAATAATAATAATAATAATAATAATAATAATAATAATAATAATAATAATACAAAAGTTAAAAAAAAGATCAAAAGTGAGAAACAATATATGTATGTTGTGTTGTCAATAGTAAGAGAAACAATTGAGACCCTGCAATTGTGTGTAAATGAGACAGAAAGTCAGATCAGCAACCTGGGACTTGGTCACAATTTTCGTGATGCCATATGGCACCAGGGTCCACCATTAGACGACACATTGTGCCCCCAATATCTTCCCAGGCGGTAGTACCTTCCTGTTTGGTAGCTGTCTACTACCTACAATCTGATGTACAGTTTGATTACACGAATTCGTTTGAATTTTATTTGGGATTTTTTTTTAAATACTTTCCATAAGTCACCTGTTATTCTTGTTTTATAAAGTCTAAGTTTTTATTGTGATTTTTATATATAGGTAGTACATTTCAGGTTTTAATAAATCCCAAGTTTTTATATAGTAAACCGAATTTTTTGTAAATAATACATCCAGAATTTCATATATACAGTAATAAATTGAATATCATATGCTCATTAACTCGAATATATTTCAAATAAAATTTCCAGCTGTAGCATTCTAAATGATACTATACTGTAGTTGTATATTTACGGATTTAATTTTGTTATATATAGTAAGCCCGACATTGTTTAATGGGAAATCCGCTAAGTTTATATTATACGGTAAGTGGTGTGCAGGAGGTGTAGGCAGAGTTGAGGTGATTGTAGGCTGATTGTAGGTGGTACAGGTGTTGGTAGGATGGAAGTGGTGTACGCGGTGTGTTGGAGGTACAGGTAACTATCTAGGTGGTGTAGGCGGTGTGTAGGTGGCATAGGTAACTATCTAGGTAGTGTAGTCAGGGCGGAGGTGGTGTAGAGGGGTGTTTTAGTGGTACAGGTAACTATCTAAGCATTGTAGTCAAGGTTCAGGGTGTAGGCGATTTAGGCAGGGTGGAGGTGATGTACGTGGAGCGTGGGTGGTACGGTTAACTATCTTAGTGGTGTAGGTGGTTCAGGTAAGTATTTAGGTGGTGTAGGCAGGGTGGGGGTGGTGCAGGTGGTGTAGGCAGGGTTGAGGTGGTGTAGGTGGTGTGTAGGTGGTACAGGTAACTATCTAGGTGGTGTACACAGGGTGGAGGGTGTAGGAGGTGTGTACGTGTTACAGGTAACTATCTGAGTGGTGTATATGGTGTAGGTTTGGTTGACGTGAGGAAAGGGCTCCCGGAAGAGTTTCCTTGTCAGCGTATGTGTTATGATCAAGTCAGGTGACACAAACAACTTACAGTAGTGTCCCCGCGGTCGAGTCCTCTGTCAACAAACAGAACGTGGCGAGAGACTAGACTTAGCCCTCTACCAGCTGCTCGCCTCCCCCAGCTGCTCGCCCCCACCCCCTTCCCAGCTACACGTCTACACATCTACACACTCGCCCAGCTGCTCGCTTCCCCAGCTGGACGTCTGCACATCAACACACTTCCCCAGCTGCATGACTCCCCAGTTTCGCAGCTCCCCTTTCTTCACGCCTTATAATTATTTTGTAATTGTATTTATTTTGCCACTTACAACGGCTAGTTTATTGTGCACCCCATACTTATCCTGTGGGCGATAGCTCAAAAGGATTACAGAGTAGAATACACAAAGAGTTTGTATAACTAATCCCTGTGGTCAGGATATTATGGCATTGAATGTTACAGAGTATTTCATATATTTTTTTGTTTAGTTCTGTACATAGAAAGTAACTTATTCGCAAATGAGTGAGTACAGGAGTGTGAGGCAATATATCTGGCCGCACACTTTGTTATTCACATTTACGTGAGAGGTAGCACATTGTGTGTTTGGTTCTATACAAGGGAACTGATATAGCTACTAAGTGCAAAAAAGTATATACATTCTTAATATGTCAGCTATCTTGCCATTAAGGATAAAGTGTTGTGCCATTTCACACACAGCGTGATTGGACCTATCCCTAAAGGGTTCTAACTTCATACAGTCGAGGACTGTTTATGTAATGCGAACTAGCGCGAGCGAAACCTCCTGCTATGTCATCTAACTTCTCCAACTTCATTCACACTGCCAGATGGCAGCACTCATGCACACGTCTAACCTATGTCATTTGATATTAATATTGAAGCGGGACCTTCTCGGATGGGTCCCACTGGTCAGGAAGGTTGTGGACCCCAGGGCCGACCTGATCATCATCAAGTTACTGGGGCTTCAACCGACGCCACCGCGGTTGCTGGAGGATCGGCTTTTTCACACTTCATTTTTCCAACATTCGCGGCCTGAGATCCAATTTCCTTGTGTGGAGCACCATCCATTAACCTCTTCCCCCGACCTCTTACTACTTTCCGAACTTCAACTGTCCAAAGCAGCTTCACCCAAACCTTTTCAAGTCTTCAACTAAAAACTTTATGCCTCCTTCCGTTCTTAGGGAGGTGTATGGGCGTACTGCAACACACATACAGTGCGTACACCCATACCTAGACTCACGGATCTTGAATCTTCCCTTTATGATGTCATCTGGCTCAAAATATCTATACCAACTGTGACTATTTTTATTTGTTTCCTATGCTGTTCTCCCAACTCTACCAACTATTTCTAACTCTTTGACTATCTTGGCTCTGCAAGGGATGACCCAGGTGGAGCTGAGGCACTCTCTTTTTCCCTACTTAATGATTTTTGGAACATATAATCAAACACCCTACTCGCGTTCCTGATCAACACGATCAACTTGCTAACATTCTTGATCTTTGTTTTACATCTAACCCCTCACACTATCCATACTCAATTTCTGCCCCCTTTGGGTCTTCTGATTACAATCTTATTTCTATTAACTCAAACTGGGGACGACCACCTCCCCCACCTCCCTCTAAATGTCAACTATGGCACTATCGGAGGGCAAGCTGGCATTCCTTGCGTGAAATCTTCACCTACTTTCCTTGGGATGAATGTTGCCTTGGTATGTGCTGACAGCTGCTGGAAATATACAGGGTGGTATTAGTGCATTTATCCCATGTTCTACCAAAACTTTCACATTACAATCATGGTTTGATCGCTCGTGCTCTGTTGCATGCAGGGTGAGAGATAGGGCATATCGAGCTATGAAACTATCACCTCCTATTACCTACACATCTTTCATTACTTTTAGGAATCGTTGTGAGGCTATTCTTAGTAGGGCCAAACGGAATTTTCTAAAAAGAAAGACCGCTGTCCTGACTAATTCTTCCTCTACTAAATCCTTCTGGTCCTTAACCAAAAAATATATGTAACAACTTCTGCACTCCTTCTTTTCCTCCTCTCTTCCGACCTGATAACTCTATAGCCAACTCTCCCCCTAATAAAGCCAATCTCTTTGGCACCTTATTCTCCTCTAATTCCAGCTTCGACGATTCCAACTCTATACCTCCTACCCCTGCTCCTCTCACTAAACCTATGCACTTTCCTATAATCTCCACTCGCAGGGTTGCCGGTGTGTTATCTAGGTTGGATGTTAGTAGGGCGCATGGACCGGACGGAATACCCCCTCGTGTTCTGAAGGAGTGTGCTGAAGCTCTGGCCCCTGCGCTTGCTCGCCTCCTTCACCTCTGCCTCAAAACTCAACCTTTTCCTTCTTCTAGGAAGCATGACTTGGTTCAGCCCATCCCGAAGAAGGGTGGCCATTCTAATCCCTCTAAAGATCGCCCCATTGACCGAACTCTCTAAGATTTTAAAAATTATCTTGAACTCCCATTTTCTCTGTCACCTTGAACGCCATTCTCTTTTGTCGGATCACCAGTATGGCATTCGCCAGGCGAGATCTACTGGTGATCTGCTCTCCTATTGCACCCATCTTTGGTCATTCTCTCTTAGGGATTATAGGGAAACTTTCGTCGTGGTCCTCGACATCTCCAAAGCATTTGATAGGGTATGGCACAAGTCTTTGCTCTCTAAACTTTCCCCTTATGGCTTCTCTCCCACACTTTGCTTTCTAATCTCTAGCTTCTTTGAGAACCGATCCATGGCAGTTATTGTCGAAGGATCGATCTCTCGCTCTTTCTCTACCAATAGTGGTGTCCCACAGAGTTCTGTTCTTTCACCTACTCTCTTCCTTCTTTTTATCAATGATTTACTTCACACTACAACTAATTCTATCCATTCTTACTGTGATGATTCTACTCTTCACTCTTCTTCACATTTTCCCCTTCCTCCTAACTCTCAAACTAGATCTGTTTCTAGAGCTGATATCATTACTTCTATCAATGCGCATCTGTGCAGCATCTCTGAATGGGGAGATACAAACTTGTTTAGATTCAATAGTAATAAAACTCAGAAATTACCAATTACACTTTCTAAATTAGATGATCTCCCACCAATTACATTTCAGAACACGATCATTTTGCCAAGTTCTGAAATAAATATGCAAGGCCTCACCATTTCCTCCAATATGTCCTGGAAATCATACATCCTTAACATAGCTCTCATATCTGGGGTGTCTCTTCTTCTGTCCAACTGTTAGATAGGATGGAATCAAAGGAATTTCGTCTTATTAACTCTCCTCCTTTAGTCGACAATCTCTCTTCCCTTTCTCTTCGCCTCAATGTTGCTTCACTCTCTCTCTTTTACAGGTACTTTAAAGGGCAATGTTCGGTGGATTTGGCATCCGGTGTACTGCCGGCAAGGCCCTGGGCTCGTAACACACGTCTTGCCCGCGGTGCCTCCCGTTTCTCCGTGGATGTCGGTCACACTAGAATAACTCGTTATATTATATCCTTCTTTCCTCACACAGCCAAACTGTGAAATGTTCTGCCTTCTTCTGTGTTTCCATACTTATACAATCTGTCTCACTCTAAAAGGCTGGTTTTCCGGCATCTTCGTGGGGTAGATTAACACAGTATAATCTTTTTCTTCTCTTTTTCAATTTGTTTCTGTTCTTATTTTTTCGCCTCCCTGGCCCCGTTGTGGGTCGTTCAACCTGTGCCCGGGTGCGCTAATTCACATGAAAAAAAAGGACACTGACTAGATGAACCGCTGACAATGTCCGTTTCCACGATAACACATATGGCCACCCGGACATACGGTCGACATACACCACATACTGTAGGTACGGCCAGCCACATGAAAGTAATCAGCAGAATCTGACTCGAACACTCTACTTGGTGGGTCGTCGTCCTGCCACAAAGGCTCGTTTTGCTGTTTAAGGAGGAGGGGACGGCATCGTGAACAACTAGAGATGACATTCTCGATGTGCTGGTCGATCCCTGGCCAGTAGGTAGTCTGCCGAGCCCGACGTTTGGTGCGCTCCACCCCTTGATGACCGTCATGCAGGTGTGACACAGTCTCCTCTCGAAGGGTGCAGGGTATAAGCAGCCTAGGCCCGTACACAATGAGGTCGTCGTCCAGGACCAGTAGGCTATGGACGGCCCAGTATGGCCGTAAGAGTGGTTCCAACTCGTGGCGGTGCTCACTGCTCAGGGAAGCCGGTGATGATTACATCCCACGTCCCGTGTCGCAGTAGCATGCACCTTCTCCAAGGTGTGGTCTTTGAGAGGTGCCAAACGACTGCCCTTCTCACAGACAGCATTGAGGGCAGACACCACAGTGTCGTGGAGGGGATCCCAGTCATCGCAGTCTGATGCATTGCCACTGTCTGCAGAATCTTGAACTGGCGCACGGGACGGCGCATCAGGAGCACAATGACAAGTGACCTTCTGCCAGCGCGCTGTGAAGGAGTAACCACAAAGTTTTTCACGTATGCGCTGCAGGCGAGGACTCTCAATTTCGCTGAACAACTTCGATTTGAGGATTGGAACCAAGGGTCGGTGATCAACCACCTAATCAAAGTGAGGGAAGCCTGTGAGGTAGGTACTGCATTTTCTGACCTCCCAGAGAACGACGGCTAGTTCCAACTCAATGATAGCATGCCTTGACTCCGTGTCAGTGAGGAATCTTGATCTGCTCTGGATGAGCTTCCACAACTCGTCGTGTCTCTGGAGGAGAACAAAGCCGAATCTTTGCATCCTGGATGCGTCGGTCTGCAGTGTAGTTGGTAACGACGGGTCAAAAAATGCCAGGACAGGTGGAGCTACCAAACATCCTTTCACCTTCTCGAAGGCTACAGCATGCTGTGAGGACCAGAGCCATTCATTACGGGCTTCAGGAAGTCTCCCTTGGGACTCCTGGTAGCTACACCCCACGCTGACCAGCGACCACTTTGCCACCCTAACAACACTGAAGGTGAACAAACTCCCCATTCCACCCTCGCCGAGATGGAGATACAATACCGAAAAGGCGGACTGGGAACTCTATAGGAAATACTTGGCTAAGTGGCTCGCCAAATCACAGCCATCTGGTGCAGCACCCGTGGACAAGACAACCCTACATCAACAATTGGTCGAGGCGTTTCACCAAGCGGCAGAAGAGGCTATTCTAAAAACAAAACCTACATCAAGACAGTACAAGGATTACTGGTACTACTGTCCCAGGGTGAAAGAACTTAACCACAGAGTGAACATGGCCCGCAGAAACAACAGAAGACATCCCACGAACACAAACAGACATCTCCTGCAAGACATAGTCCAGGATACCAGGGAAGAGAATGAAGAAATCAATGCATAAGCTGGCTCAAGTGGTGCTCCGAACTGAACGAGGACACCTCCCTCGGCAAAATGTGGGTCCAGATCCGAAGGGCATCTGGGAAGGCAACACCACCACCACCAACCCATCCCAACCCAGAAGAGGAAGCCGAGAGACTTGCAAAACTGTTCTCCGGTCGAGCAGCAACGAAACATGCGGAGGAGACACAACGGCGTCTGCGACAGACCAGACTCCAGATGATCAAAGAGGCCTGCAATGGTTAAGATGACACCGATAGACTCTTCAACCAGCAAGAACTCCAGAAGTCGATAAAACGAAGCAAGGACACAGCACCAGGGGCCGACAGGATAACCTATTCCATGCTTTCCCATGCCGGAGAAGCTGGACACGAGGCTTTGCTACAAGTCATCAATGCTTTCTGGATAGCACAGAGACTTCCACCGGAATGGAAGAAGGCAGATATACAGCCCATTCCGAAGCCCAGAGAACCAGACAAACCAAGACCCATCTCCCTCCTCAGCTGCATGGCGAAGACGGGAGAAAGAATGGCTCTCAACAGACTCAAGTGGAAAGTCGGCAGCCCACACCCTCACATTTTTGCTTACACCGAGAACACCGGCACAAGCAACAACATTGCAGAGATACTCAGCACAGTGGACAATAAACCAACTTTGGTGGTATTCCTCGACTTGGAGAAGGCCTTCGAACTAGCAAATCCACTAGCTATTATAACGACGCTCGCCGAAAATGGAGTCAACGGAAGGCTGCTGGGTTGATCCAGAACTACCTTACACAGATAGAAGCAAGAGTACGCTTTCAGGGGGAAACGTCAAGCTACAGGGTACACGAAAACGGAACCCCACAAGGAGGCATCCTCAGTCCAACGCTGTTCAATGTCCTGATGGTAAATCTAGTCAGACTTCCTTTCAGACAAACAGCCAAGCTCCTCTGCTATGCATTCTACTTACAGTTCATAGAAAGAGGAGCAAACAGACTAGTCAACACACAACACGCACTCCAACTTATAGAAGAGGAGTGCTACAGACTTGGACTCAAGATAAATCCAGCCAAGTCGAAAGCGATGGCCATCTGCAATGACACACCAGACATGATGCTCTTCATACAAAACACGCCGATAGTCTGGACCAACACCCACCAGTGTCTTGGAATCTGGTTCGACCAGAAACTCACTTTCAAGCTGGAACTCGAGTATCTCAGGCACAGGACGAAGAGCAGACACAACATAATGAGGTCGCTATTCACCAAAACTGCAGGAGCGAACATACTCGTGCTCAAAGCCTACTACACGGCCGCCATCAGATCGCTGATAGATTACAGAGCTCCAGCGCTCATTGGACTGAGAGAAGACCAGATAGCTAAGCTAGAAGTTTGTTACGAACCCCTCCACCCAGCACTACGAACCACGCCATCTATTGTCCTGATCTACCTACCCAGCACCACGAGCAACGCCATCTATGGACGAGACACGAGTATGACTCGTCTTAGTTACCACTCCGGGGTTTCCCTTCTCCATATCCTGGTTGTTGCGTCACTTCCTCCAAGTCTTCTTTGTGAGCTCCAATTCGAGGAGAGAGCACTTGGCTCTGGGAAGTGACCACAGGATCATCTATCCTCTAAACCTACGGTGCAGTGACTACCTACCGTCTTCTACAATACTCAGCCTTACTCGTCAGCCATCTCAGCTCCTCACTTAAGTATTTGTATCTTGTATTGCCTCCCCCACGTCCACTTGCTTCAAAATTGTTTATGTTGTATTAATATGTATTTACTGTTAATGTTTAGGTTAAGTTTGGTTAAGGGTAATTTATAAGCTGAATATTTTGTTTAGGGATTTATGGTACTTTATTATACACAACGAAAACTCGCATCCTTTGTCTACCCTTTTATAGTCCGATTGTCTTTGTTTTTGTTTTTTGTTGTTACCTGTTGGGATCTGGGTAGACGTATAACTATATTCTAAATCCCCAACTCGTAACAAATGGCGACCGTGACAGGATACTACCTTAAGTACCATATTCCTTCCTCCCTTGTTACTACATGTTAATTATTCCTCCCAGTCACTTCTGTTCACAATTGCTTTACGGTGGTTTAAAGTTTCCTTCATATGTGTGCGCATATATTGGTATTATCGTACAGTAAGAGTGACAGACGTAGGATATTAGGTTCCAAGTGTCATAAGGCTTACCTGTTCTTACACGTGGCAGTCGTGTAGTAAGTCTTATCGAATGTAGGGAAGAATCCGGATCTGTTTAATGCCGTACCCTCACTCCAGAGTAGGCTGTTCCATAGTCACTAGTTTAGGGTGAAATGATATCTTGGGACGCCCCGCTCTACCAGGACCCCATAATTATAAAGCCTCCATTATTGTTCTTCTCATTATCTCATTCGGGGTCAATCATACCATTTATCAGGGTTGTTAATCCGGATCTTTATATAAATGCCGTAATACGCCCTTCCTCTTTCAAGTATATCAGGGTTGTTAATCCGGATCTTTATATTAATGCCGTAATACGCCCTACCTCTTTCAAGTCTCTTATCCTTATCTAAGGATCTTCTCAGAAGAACAATAATCATAAGTGTAATTTCCCTAGGTATAACTTGGTTAGTTTCTGGGACTTTCTGGTTATCCACTGCCGTGATATTTTCTAGGGTTATCCACTTATCTTATCTTTTGACCATTAGTTAATTTATCCTATTTTTCTTAACAATGGCCACCTCAGGTTTTGATCTCCAGGATTTTATTGAAAATCCTTCCGTAGCTAAATTACGTGTTAATATCCTGAAGAAAGAATGGAAAGAAATAGCCAACTATTACAATATCCCATTTTCACAGCAACTGACTAAGGAAATGTTAAAAAATCATGTGATTGAAGTGTTGGTTCAACAAGAAGTTTTAAAAGAATCCGCTGTTGACAGATTAACGCCCATGTCCAAGAAACTTCAACCACTATCCACCACCCCTCCTCACTCAGAAGTTGCCTCAGGTCTGGCTAGCCCTCAAGAAGAAACACAACGAATAGACGCCTTAGAACTAGAACGAGCTAGGTTCGAGTTCCAAATCAAAATGAAAGAACTCGAGTTGGAACAGGCCAAGTTGGAGCAGCAGGCCAAGTTGGAGCATGAAGAAAAGTTGGAACAGGCCAAGTTAGAACAGGCCAAGTTGGAGCATGAGGAAATGATGGAACGGGCCAAGTTGGAGCAGGAGGTTAGACTGAAAGAACTACAGGTAAGAGAGATAGAAGTCACCTTAACATCGGAGTTTAAATCAAAAGAAGTGGCATTAAGAGAGAAACTAGCTGCTTTTAACCCTGCTACTGCTTCTTCCCTTGTTCCCGGGTTTGATGAATCCGATATGGACGGGTCATTTAGGACTTTTGAGAAAATAGCCGGGAAGAATGAGTGGCCAAAGGACCAGTGGGTGTCAGTGTTAGTTCCTAAATTACATGGTAAGGCTCGTAGAGTTTATAACTGTTTAGACCAGACTGATGACTATGATAACGTAAAAAAGAATATCCTCACCTCTTATGCTATCACGCCAGATGGATACCGGCAGAAGTTTCGTAAACTAACCAAACCATTTTCCCACACATTTGTTGAGTTTGCTCAAGAAAAGCTTAGGTTTTTTAAGAAGTGGTTACAGGCTACAGAGACCTCCACATTTCAGGATTTGTTAAATTTGCTAGTCCTGGAGGAGTGGAAGAGCAAGATACCATTTCACATCTTGAAGCATGTGGAGGAGCGTGGAGAGGTTAATTTAGGGCGTGCTGCTGAGCTGGCTGATGCGTACGCTTTGTTGGTGGAGTCACTGGGCAGTAGAGAACGTGGTACTTCCCGACATGTTAGGTCCTCCTCTGATGATAACCTTGGGAACGTGAGTGGTAGGTCGAAAGGTCCCACACCTACTCCCCCCGATGCAACCAAGCTTACTTGTTCTTACTGTAAAAACCCAGGCCATACGATCCAGACTTGTAAACACCCAAAGTGTCGAATTGCTAAAAGTAGTTCCCTGGATCCCAAATCCAAACCAATAGCAAACACCAATGTGGAAAGGCCCCATCAGGATCTCTTCTCTTCTTTCACCTATGAGGGAAAAATTTCAATCATGGAGGGGTCTCGTTCTTTCCATATTCGTATACTACGTGATACGGGCGCAGCACAATCTATCCTCCTGTTTAACGTCATTCCTGATATATCTACCGCATTTACTAATGAGAGTGTTCTAATTTCAGATCTCTTATCCCATTCTTCCTATCCCTTAGCTAAAGTGCACCTCCAATGTCCCTTGATTACTGGGGAAGTGCAAATAGCCATAAGGAAAGACCCAATGCCTGTGTGCGGCATTCATTTATTATTGGGTAATGACTTGGTAGGAGATCTAGTGGTTCCTAACATAAAGACAGTCGACTCTCCCTTACTTGTCAACTCCACCACTGACCTTAAAGAAACTATTCCTCATCTTTTCCCATCTTGTGCTGTCACCCGGTCACAGAGTGTGCGAAATGGGCCCTCTTCATCTAAAACCACCTCTAATATCTTCCTACCCACAGAAGATCTGTACAATAAGACCATTAGTAAGGATGAGCTCGTTAAAGCCCAACAATCTGATCCATCTTTGAATAAACTTCATCATGCAGCAGTTGAGGGTAAAGATTTTAACACCCTTCCGTGTTTTTATTATCATGAAGGGGTTTTGATGAGGGCCTATAGGCCCCCTGAGCTTGCCCATCTAGACACGTGGTCTGAAATACATCAAGTGGTAATTCCCACCTCAGTCAGACCAGCATTAATTGCCCTTGCCCATGATGGTATTTCAGGACATTTGGGAATCCTGAAAACATATAAAAAGCTCCTCCAACACTATTATTGGCCTGGACTTAGGAAGGATGTGTCAAAGTACCTAAAATCTTGTCATATTTGTCAAATGGTAGGAAAACCAAATGAAAGTATACCAGCAGCTCCCATTAAGCCCATCCCAGTATTTTCTACACCATTTGAAAAGATTGTTGTGGATTGTGTGGGCCCATTACCAAAGACTAAGAAGGGAAATCAATTCCTGCTCACAGTTATGGATACCAGTACACGTTATCCTGAGGCTTTTCCCCTTAAAAGCATCACTTCAAAAAACGTAATCAAACATCTTTTGCACCTTTTCACTTCAGTGGGCATTCCTAAAGAGATCCAATCCGATCAGGGCACCAATTTTACGAGCAATCTTTTCAAACAGGTGATGAAAGACCTCAGTGTGGACCATTGTACATCTTCGGCTTACCACCCACAATCCCAAGGTTGCTTGGAACGGTTCCATCAAACTTTCAAATCAATGCTCAAAAAATACTGTATAGAACACCAAAAGGAATGGGATGAAAGCATAGACTTGTTACTCTTTGCCATCAGGGAATGTCCCCAGGAGTCATTGGGTTTCTCCCCGTTCGAGTTACTATATGGGAGACAAATTAGGGGACCCCTTAAAATAGTAAAGGAGCAGTGGTTTGACACTCCATCTATTAAGCCCGCAACAGTTTCCCAATACATTGACACTTTACGGGACAAATTAACTGAAGTCCGAACCATTGCTCAGTCAAACTTAAAAAAAGTCCAAGAAAAAATGGTGAAGTCCCAACCTAAATTAGTTAAAAGATCATTTTCTCCAGGTGACAAAGTGTTACTCTTTCTACCCATTCCAGGCTCTCCCCTTAAAAGCAAGTTTACTGGTCCCTATATAGTTGCTAATAAACTATCTCCCCTCAACTATATAGTCCATACTCCTGATCGCAGAAAAGATTCACAACTTGTTCACATTAATCTCATGAAACTTTACCATTCCAGGCAGTCAGAGGAAGACATCCCAGAGGCTATAAGCCAACCTGTATTGCATACGGTTTTGTCAGGGCCGGAGCCGGAGACAGATGACATGGACCTATTGGAGAATTTAGACTTCCCTCTACCTAAAGAAAACCCTGCTAACAGTCACATACTCAACAACTTGGATGAGTATTTTTCTGTTCTGAATCCATCTCAAGCAAAAGATCTCACTAAGTTATTATCAACATTTCCTAAAGTCACGTCAGACCTCCCAGGGTTTTGCAATATACTTAAACATGATATTAAGCTAATCTCAGATGATGTACAACCCATTAGGCAATCAGCCTATCGACTAAATCCACAAAAAAGAGAGATTATTAAAAAGGAGGTAGATTTTTTGTTAAAACATAACTTAGCTGAGCCTAGTACCTCCCCCTGGGCTTCACCTTGCCTTCTCATTCCAAAACCCGATGGCACTTTTCGTTTCTGTACCGATTATCGTAAAGAGAACCAGGTCACTGTCTCAGACTCCTACCCTTTACCTTTGATTGAAGATATAATAGACAGCATAGGCTGTGCCAAATTTATCAGTACGGTGGACTTATAGAAAGGATATTATCAAGTGGGACTCACGGATAGGGCAAAAATAATCTCGGCATTTATAACTCCATTTGGTCTTTTTCAATATTTGGTTATGGCGTTTGGCTTTTCTAATGCTCCGGCCACATTCCAGAGGGCCATCAACTACCTTATTCAGGACCTAGGTGGGACGTTCGCCTACCTGGATGACCTGGTGGTGGTGTCGGACAGCTGGGACGAACATCTGGTGCGTTTGGAGATACTGTTTGCACGACTGCAAGAGACTGGATTCACCATAAACCTGGCTAAATCTGCTTTTGGCCGGGCCTCAGTGACTTACCTGGGACATATCGTTGGGCATGGTATGGTGAGACCCAAGGACGCAAACGTTAAAGCCATCTTGTCCTTCCCCACTCCAAGGACGAGGAAGGAACTCATGCGCTTCCTGGGGATGTGCGGCTACTACCGTCGGTTCTGCAGTAACTTCTCCAGCGTGGCCGGACCCCTCACAGACCTTACCAGTTCTGCGGTCCCTTACATCTGGAACCAGAGGTGCGACCAGTCTTTCCACCGCCTCAAAGCCTTCCTTGCCTCCAAGCCTGTAGTCCACCCCCCTGACTACACCTTGCCCTTCCATCTGCAAATCGACGCTAGTGGTGTCGGAGTGGGGGCTGTGCTCCTACAACCCGACCCAACCACTGATGTCCTTCACCCTGTGGCATACTACTCCGCCAAGTTGAAAAAACATCAGACCAACTACTCGACCATAGAGAAGGAGGCCCTGGCTCTGGTGTTGGCAATAAAGAAGTTTGAATGTTACCTCCAGTCTTGCCCACAAACAACCCTAGTCTTCACCGACCATAACCCACTCACGTTCATCCAAACCAACAAGACCTCCAACCAGCGAATCCTCCGCTGGGCTCTCCTCACCCAGCCCTATAATCTACAAGTCCGGCACATAAAGGGGGTGGACAACCTGATTGCAGACTCCTTATCCCGAGCTCCAGTGGAAATGCAGCAGCTACTCTCCAGACGCACCAGGTGATCACCTCCTTCGCGCCGCGCTACGGAGGTCTTTGGAGGGGGGGTGTGTTACGAACCCCTCCACCCAGCACTACGAACCACGCCATCTATTGTCCTGATCTACCTACCCAGCACCACGAGCAACGCCATCTAGGGACGAGACACGAGTATGACTCGTCTTAGTTAACACTCCGGGGTTTCCCTTCTCCATATCCTGGTTGTTGCGTCACTTCCTCCAAGTCTTCTTTGTGAGCTCCAATTCGAGGAGAGAGCACTTGGCTCTGGGAAGTGACCACAGGATCATCTATCCTCTAAACCTACGGTGCAGTGACTACCTACCGTCTTCTACAATACTCAACCTTACTCGTCAGCCATCTCAGCTCCTCACTTAAGTATTTGTATCTTGTATTGCCTCCCCCACGTCCACTTGCTTCAAAATTGTTTATGTTGTATTAATATGTATTTACTGTTAATGTTTAGGTTAAGTTTGGTTAAGGGTAATTTATAAGCTGAATATTTTGTTTAGGGATTTATGGTACTTTATTATACACAACGAAAACTCGCATCCTTTGTCTACCCTTTTATAGTCCAATTGTCTTTGTTTTTTTTGTTGTTGTTACCTGTTGGGATCTGGGTAGACGTATAACTATATTCTAAATCCCCAACTCGTAACAAGTTATAAAAAATAATGCTCTCAGGACCATGCTCGGAGCACCCATGTGGACCAGAATTTGCAATTTGCAAATGGAAACTGAACTACCACCCCTGGCAGTACGAGTCAAGCAGGTGACAGCCAGTCTCCTCGCCAAAATCTGTGGATCAGATAAGCCCACAGCTGCCAAAACGCAAATCAGTGCCTCCCTCCACCTCCACCACAGAGTGCGAGGGGCCACCTGGTCGCACGATGCAAGCGAAGTCATCGGGAACATGCAAGCAGAAACACTGGTCAAGAACAACCAAGACATACGAGACTGATTATGTAGTTCCACCACCAGCCACATTCACGTCACCGAAGCCAACCTAAGGAGGACCTCAAAAGAATAACTCAGGAAGCCATAGCCACCGAGACACCGGCAGTTGCAGCATCATACTTCACAGACGGCACGATGGACCCAAAACATCATAGATCCGGAGCGGCCGTCTACACCCAAGGTCAGACCCTCCTATGGAGACTTTCTAATGACTGCTCCACCCTACAAACAGAGTTGGTAGCAATCTCAAAGGCCCTACACCACGCTGCAACACAACACAACAAGTCCATCATAATTCACACGGACTAGAAAACGGCCATGCAGGCACTGCAACACAGTCAACCAGAGACAACGTCCACATCATAACCTCGATCATAGCACAGCTACAGGACTTCCAAAGACAAAATCGCCCAGTCGTCTCACACTGGATTCCCAGTCATGTAGGGATTGGGGTAAATGACATGGCAGACGAAACAGCCAAGGCAGCCACACATTCAAGTTCCAGCAAGCGCGTAACAGATCAAGAACCACCTCAGAAAGACTACCAAGCTCCCCATCCAAAGGAGCTTCCTTGACGCATTCGGCGCTGATTCCCAATCGGCCAAATGGTACCTGGTGGCTACAAAAGGGGAACCACTATTTGCGGACAAGAAAACACCAAGACAAACCCAAGTTAGCCTTCATCGACTACGACTAGGGTACAAGTGCACCTGCCAGACGATCGGAAATGCCGTCAGGGAATGTACCTACTGTCAGGAGCCAGCGGCCAACCCACTGGAACACTATCTCCTCGACTGCGAAGTCACACAAAGTCTCCGAAACAGAAGTTTAAACTTCCAAGAAGAACACTCAACACTAGCGGCCACTCTAACCAGAAAGGCCCAAACAAACCACATTCACCACCTTTCCCGGGTCATCACACGATACACACCACCCAAATATCTTAGGAATTATCCTCCCCAAGCAACTGCGGATCCCAGTTCGGGAGGCGCGTCACTCCGAAACTGACCACGTCCAAGAGTGGGGGTTGGTGGTAAGCGGTCACTGACCAAAGGTCTACTCACACATGCAAACCTGTAGTATCCTTTCACATCTGCTGGTGGGACAACCTCCATCCCCAATCCCAAATCCGGTCTGGCTGCTCCAAGAGCCCCAGCCGGAACCACCAAACGGGCCGCCTACAGGCAAAGGCCCGTGTCGGACTACGGTCCGACTATCTCAACAACAACAACATTTAGGAGGTCTCTGAGGGTCTGCGCGGTATCTTCTATCACCGAGGAGAAACCACCCAGTTGATTTGTGAGCCCCATGAATGACCTGAGGTCCATGATGTTCTGTGGCCTAGGGAAGTTTTCGATTGCCTTGACCTTCGGAGTGCTTGCGATGTAACTTTGGGGCGAGATGGTGTAGTCACAGAAATCAACCCTGTTCCTTCCAAACATTATCTTTTCTGCATTAAGGGTGATGCCAAACTGGTCACATCGTTGTATGATGATAACGTGGGTGAGGTGGTATTTGTATGAGGTGTGGTTCGCTAAGATGTCGTCTACGATCTTGATCGTCCGAGGGATGTCCTCGAGAGCTTGTTCGCAGCATCGATTGTTCTCGTCGCCGTACGAAACTAGCCCCATGACAGCGCGCTGAAACTTGAAGCGGCCCCAGGGCGTTATGAAGCACGTGAGGTTCTGGTCTCTCGTCCACAGTCTTTACCTAGAAGTAACCTTTTGGAGTCCATGGTGGTGATCCAACCTGCATCCGATCCTATGGAAGCTACGGCGTCTTGAGGGGACCACCCAGGGTACGTTGGCCTTCGGACGTAACGATTAAGGCACGTGAGGTCTACACACACAGCCTCACTCCAGATGGTTTCTTTGCTACCGGGATGATAGGGTTGGCACCAGGCTGTCGGGTAGTCCACCCCGACGATAATGTCCTTAGTATGCAGGTCATCCAGCTGTGCTTTGATCTCCGCCAGCAAGCTGTAGGGAATCATACGGGGCACCGTCACAGTGAAGGGGCGAGCATCGTCGGTAAGCTGGATACACATGGGGCTTCCATCTATTTCCCGCAGTGTCTGTGAAGCACCGACGACTTTCGGGAAGGCTTGAACTATAGTCGCGGCGTGCTCTGATCACTGTGCTGACGTGGGGTCATGTTCGTGCGGCCACCTGGGCACCACCACCGGTGGGGCAGGCGATGACGCTATAGTCGCTCCGGGAGGTTCACGGTTAGTTCGACCCGCCGTCAGCTTACTCTGCTCACCCGGCTGGATCTGTGCAGGAAAATCCTCTGGTAAGATACCAAGGGCAATGGAGTCATGCCAGCTTAACAGGGCTCCCTTCACCTCCTTGGAGACTGACACTACCGTCTTGGTGCATTTGTTTCCCAGCTCCAAGTGTGACGGAAAGGTTCCGGAGCAGTTGGGCGGATGGTGACCCGCAGTGAAGAGACCTGCACTGTCTGGGGGCTCCAGAGTGAACTGAGAAATACCCAGGGACTTAACTATGACGAGCCCCATGACCGTCTCCTCGGTCCCAGAGTTGGGTGTCCAAACGATGGTGTCACGGCCTGCCGGGTGGGTGGCCTCGACTACCACCTGTGGCGCTGGAAGCACTGACACTGTTGGTGTAAACCCACGCCAGGAACTGGTGAATGGCTCTACCATCATGCTTAGCCCCCGGACCTTGTTTCGAGAACTACTTCGGAGGATGCTTCGAAGTCTTGTCACATGAGACTCGAGAGGGTTTCTGACAGAATGGCCTCGTTTGCCGCAGTTCACACAGCCTTGTACCCTTGCGTGTCCCTACAACAGTCCTTGCCACACCTAAAGGATAAACCGTTCTTAACTTTTGCACTGGCACTTCGGTTTTGCTTGTACTGAGACACATTGACCAAAGTATGACTCGCCGAGCCTCGATTTACTGCACTGTTCGCATTAGCATTTTCTGAAGCTCGGCATATGTTGATGGCATTTTGCAATTTCAGGTCTTTCTCCTCAAGCATACGTTTCAATGCTTCCTCATCACGAGTACTGACAACAATCCGGTCTCGAAATCACAGAAATTTGCTATTTCTTTCACAGCACACATGAAGTCGTCAAACGTTTCACCCGGTTTTTGAACTGCTGAGTGGAAGTCCCTCTGGTCCACGATGACGTTACGCTGCGGGTGGAGCACCGACGGGAAACTTGGCTTGCCGTGGCGCACCGCTGCTGGCGGCGGCGTCGCCACTTGTAGTCGTTGTGTGGTGACTTGGCGCCTGCAGAGAGACCACACTCTCCAGGATTTGGCTCATGTGTTCCTCCCTACGCTGAGATTCTTCTAGGGCATGCTTAACCATCTCTACCTGCTGCATCAGGAGCGCCGTCAGCTGTTCCAGTTGCTTCTCCATCTTGAATACGTTTAGTTTTGTTCACATCTGCTAGAGTGACATACTGCCAGCGGTACTTATATCCTAACATTAGCTATTGGTTACAACATCTTGTAATTTATGATCTTGTTGCATGTTCCATATACTTGTTTCACTTGATAAATCTCATGGTAAACACTGGGTTGATTATTTCCTGTATGAACTTGTCTGCTTGGGTCAATCTCATCAAGTTATTTCCTGATTAAAGTTTTAAGGGTTCGACAGACCCAGATTTTATTCAACAGTGTCTTTGTTAGACGCGAGTTTGACGAGGGCATCAACTCTGTCATGTTCTTTGAGGCCTATGTGAGAGGGGTCCACAACAGTTTGATCTTGACATCCCGGTCAACAAGTTGCGGATATTTGTCTGGCTCCAGAGACAAGTGCAAATTAAACCCAGCTGGTCCCAAGGTGCCTTGTT
>NW_024718459.1:0-7924 GCF_018991925.1 Homarus americanus
ATTATTATAGATCGTTTAGCAGTCTGAATAATATTACGGGTGTCCCAAGGAGTTATTAGTTAGGCGGTAAATATATCACGTAGACCTAAGGTAACGCCTTGAGGAGACGCGACGCTGGCTAGGCCCAGTCCCGGAGAGCATTCACACAGACAAGACGTTCCGCGCGTCCATCAGAAATAGTCACGTGGCCTAGTCACCTGTGCTGCGCTATTGCAGTATAACAAGTAAGTCTCCTTCGATCTCAGACAGGGTTAGATAGGGCAATGATAAAGTAAACTAGAGCTAACAGTGAGTTCATTTCAGGGTTTCCGTCAGAACCCACTTGACTGGAGTTGACCGGAGTTGACTGCGAGAGATTGACTGCCGTTGATGATTGAGGGTGGCGATTGTCGCCATTGGACCGATCAGTGTAGGCCTGTCACTGTTTAGCGGGGTAGCAAAGGATCTCTTGAGTGAACGAGTGCTCCCGACAACTAACACGACACGGGACCAGCATCAGCAGTGGGTGATCAGTTCTTACCACTCCGGTGCACAACCCCACATGTCCCGAGCAGCTAGTGAAAACCTCTTGCTAACGGGAAGCTAAAGTTTCTCTCAACTGCGCAAGGTCTGATTGGCTCACTCTCTTCCTGCCCATGGACGCACTGGGAGTACACTGAGGCTATCTGAGTATATTAATGGTCACACACTGAGACCGTGAGTCTAGGACTCTAGGAGATACCTAGAGGAACATTTTATCTTCCTTATCACGGGTGTAGTTAACACCATTCCTCAGACTGATATTATCTTGACGTGTGTAGTTTAATATTTCTTAAATAATTTTGATAGTGGTGTTTTTTTGAATGTTTGTGCCATTAAGTGGAACCAGAGTGATACTGTGATTTGATTCTTTTAATGCCTCTAATTCTTCATAATTCTGATCTCAGGTATAACCTTGTTCCCCAGAGCAGTGGTTAGGTTAGGTTAGGAAGTGTACACCTGTTGGGGTGCTATAATTTTGTTGAGTGATATTATTTTGCTGAAAGCCCTTAGGGCCTATTCATTGTAGAGTATTTAATTTCTTATCTTTTATTACCATTCCTCAGTGACTGATATTATTTTGTTGAAGACCCTTAAGGCCTATTCATTGTGGAGTATTTAATTTCTTATTTTTTAGTACCATTTCCTAAGTGACTGATATTATTTTGTGAAAGCCCTTAAGGCCTGTTCATATGTGCAATTAACATTTCTTAATACTTTAAATTTATTGTTGCCTGTGTTTCTAATAATTTCTATGTCATGTATAACTTTTATTCCCCAGAGTAGTGGTTAAAGTTTAAGTTAAGAGGTGCGCATATTGGTGTACCATTATTTGATTGTGTTTGTAGTGTTGGAGGGAATATAAGTGTCTAAATTTTACAGTGTGTCTCATTCATCCCAGTCACAGACGCTATCCTTCCACGGGTCACGGACAGTTCATTTGTGTAGTAGATTTAAGTGTTCTTGTGCTGGTTCGGGATTTTTCTCAAAGGGGCGCTTCCACTGCCTTTACCATCTATTAAATTTTAATAAACCCCAAGTCAAGTGAGAAATTAAAGTCCAGCAAATTCCGACCGGTTACATATATATTTCATGTAAATCCACAATGAAAACGTGGATAAGATAAATCTTGATAAAATCACACGGGAAAATGGAAACAACGGAGTACCTTAGCTTTCGTCTTTATTCAAGATATCTTCAGAGGCAGTTGCCTCTGAAGATGTCTTGAATAAAGACGAAAGCTAAGGTACTCCGTTGTTTCCATTTTCCCGTGTGATTTTATCAAGATATATATATATATATATATTTATATATATATATATATATATATATATATATATATATATATATATATATATATATATATATATATATATATATATATATATATATATATATATATATATATATCTTCATAAAATCACACGGGAAGATGGAAACAACGGAGTACCTTAGCTTTCGTCTTTATTCAAGACATCTTATCCACGTTGTCATTGTGGATTTACATGAAATATATAGGCCTATCATATATATATATATATATATATATATATATATATATATATATATATATATATATATATATATATATATAATAATATGTGTGTATATATATATATATATATATATATATATATATATATGTGTGGCTGCTATATATATATAGCCTATATATATATATGTATGTGTACATATATATATATATATATATATATATATATATATATATATATATATATATATATATATATATGTGTTATATATATATAACCTATATATATATATGTATGTGTGTACATATATATATATATATGTATATATATATATATATATATATATATATATATATATATATATATATATATATATATATATATATATATATATCCAGAAATTTCAGAGTAATTTCAAATGCCCCGCCATGAGTGATACTGAGCGTTCAAGGTCATCTGAGGGGAGGGAGCGCTGCCTGCTCGTAGCGAGAGATTGCGGAACTAGGCCTATATGATTTTAAATGTGATTTACCGAATTAATAATGATGCGATTCATGAAGTTAAGGGACTATTATTGAATTTGAAATTATTATAGATCGTTTAGCAGTCTGAATAATGTTACGGGTGTCCCAAGGAGTTATTAGTTAGGCGGTAAATATATCACGTAGGCCCAAGCTAGCGCCTTGGGGAGACGCGATGCTGGCTAGGCCCAGTCCCGGAGAGCATTCACACAGACAAGACGTTCCGCGCGTCCATCAGAAATAGTCACGTGGCCTAGTCACCTGTGCTGCGCTATTGCAGTATAACAAGTAAGTCTCATTCGATCTCAGACAGGGTTAGATAGGACAGTGATAAAGTAAACTAGAGCTAACAGTGAGTTCATTTCAGGGTTTCCGTCAGAACCCACTTGATTGGAGTTGACTGGAGTTGACCGGAGTTGACTGCGAGAGATTGACTGCCGTTGATGATTGAGGGTGGCGATTGTCGCCATTGGACCGATCAGTGTAGGCCTGTCACTGTTTAGCGGGGTAGCAAAGGATCTCTTGAGTGAACGAGTGCTCCCGACAACTAAAACGACACGGGACCAGCATCAGCAGTGGGTGATCAGTTCTTACCACTCCGGTGCACAACACCACGTGTCCTCGGTCAGCTAGTGAAACCCTCTTGCTAACGGGAAGCTAAAGTTTCTCTCAACGGCACAAGGTCTGATTGGCTCACTCTCTTCCTGCCCATGGACGCACTGGGAGTACACTGAGGCTATCTGAGTATATTAATGGTCACACACTGAGACCGTGAGTCTAGGACTCTAGGAGATACCTAGAGGAACATTTTATCTTCCTTATTACGGGTGTAGTTAACACCATTCCTCAGACTGATATTATCTTGACGTGTGTAGTTTAATATTTCTTAAATAATTTTGATAGTAGTGTTTTTTTTAATGTTTGTGCCATTAAGTGGAGCCAGAGTGATACTGTGATTTGATTCTTTTAATGCCTCTAATTCTGCATAATTCTGATCTCAGGTATAACCTTGTTCCCCAGAGTAGTGGTTAGGTTAGGTTAGGAAGTGTACACCTGTTGGGGTGCTATAATTTTGTTGAGTGCCCTTAAGGCCTATTCAGTGTAGAGTATTTAATTCCTTAAATTTTATTACCATTTCCTCAGTGACTGATATTATCTTGCTGAAAGCCCTTAAGGCCTATTCATTGTGGAGTATTTAATTTCTTATTTTTTAGTACCATTTCCTAAGTGACTGATATTATTTTGTGAAAGCCCTTAAGGCCTGTTCATGTGTGCAAACAACATTTCTTAATACTTCAAATTTATTGTTGCCTGTGTTTCTAATAATTTCTATGTCATGTATAACTTTTATTCCCCAGAGTAGTGTTTAAAGTTTAAGTTAAGAGGTGCGCATATTGGTGTACCATTATTTGATTGTGTTTGTAGTGTTTGAGGGAATATAAGTGTCTAAATTTTACAGTGTGTCTCATTCATCCCAGTCACAGACGCTATCCTTCCACGGGTCACGGACAGTTCATTTTGCGTAGTAGATTTAAGTGTTCTTGTGCTGGTTCGGGATTTTTCTCAAAGGGGCGCTTCCACTGCCTTTACCATCTATTAAATTTTAATAAACCCCAAGTCAAGTGAGAAATTAAAGTCCAGCAAATTCCGACCGGTTACAAATGGTAGCAGAGCGTAGTTATTTTTAATGTCGTGACTGATAGTACTGTGGTTGGGATAATGAACGCTATCATGTGTTGGTTAGTAATGGTAGGGATTGAACTCGCACTGATGCTCATCCTTGTGCCCGGACTGAGTTGGTTAGGCTTGACGGTAGAGATGTGTATGAGGAGGAAGAGAGACGGCCGCGGGACCTTGGTACAGCTGAGAGAGGAGTTCGGAGACCTAAAGAGGGATTATCAAGCACAGGTAAACAGGTTCAAGTGGGAGTCTCAGGCACACATTCAACGGTTCAGGGAGGAAACAAGGGGTGAATGTCAGGCACACGTCCAGCAGTCAAGGAAGTGTGAGGTCCAAGTGGGAAATATAGGGGTACGTAAGTAGTTCAGAGAGGTTGATCGAGCCCTCCAGCTGAGAGACAAGACGAAGCCGACCGATTACAGTTTAGGGTGCATGGTAATGAGAAAAGGCAGGTTGTAGGGGGTGAGTTGGAGGAGTTGTGAGTAGGGCAGAGGGGATTGGAGAGATGGTTAGGTCAGAGATGTGCGTTGAGTAGTGGTTGCTGTCATGAGCGGGATTGAGTTGCTGTCATGAGCGGGATTGAGAGTACGGTTGTAATGTCCAGGGCCTCACTAAGATGGACTGGTACATTTTCAGAGGGTTGGTCTGCCGGCATGAGGTTCGGAGACGTGGACTGAGTAT
This sequence comes from Homarus americanus, assembly GCF_018991925.1. Lineage (NCBI taxonomy): Eukaryota > Metazoa > Arthropoda > Malacostraca > Decapoda > Nephropidae > Homarus > Homarus americanus. The sequence goes on from NW_024718459.1 coordinate 4,895, forward strand.
TTTTTTGACACTGGTTCCTCTTAGCTCAAGGGCCAGGCAAAAGGAGAGCATGTTTGTTTTGGACTGAGTATTGTTTTGACACTGGTTCCTCTTAGCTCAAGGGCCAGGCAAAAGGAGAGCATGTTTGTTTTGGACTGAGTATTGTTTTGACACTGGTTCCTCTTAGCTCAAGGGCCAGGCAAAAGGAGAGCATGTTGGAGATGGACTGAGTATTTTTTTTTGACACTGGTTCCTCTTAGCTCAAGGGCCAGGCAAAAGGAGAGCATGCTTGTTTTCGACTGTGTATTTTTTTTGACACTGGTTCCTCTTAGTTCAAGGGCCAGGCCAAAGGAGAGCATGTTTGTTTTGGGCTGGTATTAATTTTGACATTGGTTCTCTAGTTAAGGGCCAGGCAAAGGGGAGCGTGATGTTCTGGTTGGTATTGAGTTGGGCTAGGAAGAAATGGAGTTGCTAGCTGCGAGTGGAATAGTACAGAGTTGAAGGTGGGTTCTAAGTTGTTCTCTCAGCACATGAGGGCAGTGCTGTCTTTTTTTAGGGGGGTCGAGTGTTAGCGGGAGAGAAAAGGAGAGAAGAGAAGACAAATGCTGCATTTAGCACGTTAAAGGGGTGAGGTGCAGTCCTTAGAACAAAATTTTAGGGGGGTCGTATGCATGTTTTCTCAGCACATGAGGACAGTGCTGTCTTTTTTTTAGGGGGGTCGATTGTGATATCCAGAAATTTCAGAGTAATTTCAAATGCCCCGCCATGAGTGATACTGAGCGTTCAAGGTCATCTGAGGGGAGGGAGCGCTGCCTGCTCGTAGCGAGAGACTGCGGAACTAGGCCTATATGATATTAAATGTAATTTACCGAATTAATAATGATGCGATTCATGAAGTTAAGGGACTATTATTGAATTTGAAATTATTATAGATCGTTTAGCAGTCTGAATAATGTTACGGGTGTCCCAAGGAGTTATTAGTTAGGCGGAAAATATATCACGTAGGCCCAAGCTAGCGCCTTGGGGAGACGCGACGCTGGCTAGGCCCAGTCCCGGAGAGCATTCACACAGACAAGACGTTCCGCGCGTCCATCAGAAATAGTCACGTGGCCTAGTCACCTGTGCTGCGCTATTGCAGTATAACAAGTAAGTCTCATTCGATCTCAGACAGGGTTAGATAGGGCAGTGATAAAGTAAACTAGAGCTAACAGTGAGTTCATTTCAGGGTTTCCGTCAGAACCCACTTGATGGAGTTGACCGGAGTTGACTGCGAGAGATTGACTGCCGTTGATGATTGAGGGTGGCGATTGTCGCCATTGGACCGATCAGTGTAGGCCTGTCACTGTTTAGCGGGGTAGCAAAGGATCTCTTGAGTGAACGAGTGCTCCCGACAACTAAAACGACACGGGACCAGCATCAGCAGTGGGTGATCAGTTCTTACCACTCCGGTGCACAACACCACGTGTCCTCGGTCAGCTAGTGAAACCCTCTTGCTAATGGGAAGCTAAAGTTTCTCTCAACTGCACAAGGTCTGATTGGCTCACTCGCTTCCTGCCCATGGACGCACTGGGAGTACACTGAGGCTATCTGAGTATATTAATGGTCACACACTGAGACCGTGAGTCTAGGACTCTAGGAGATACCTAGAGGAACATTTTATCTTCCTTATTACGGGTGTAGTTAACACCATTCCTCAGACTGATATTATCTTGACGTGTGTAGTTTAATATTTCTTAAATAATTTTGATAGTAGTGTTTTTTTGAATGTTTGTGCCATTAAGTGGAGCCAGAGTGATACTGTGATTTGATTCTTTTAATGCCTCTAATTCTGCATAATTCTGATCTCAGGTATAACCTTGTTCCCCAGAGTAGTGGTTAGGTTAGGTTAGGAAGTGTACACCTGTTGGGGTGCTATAATTTTGTTGAGTGCCCTTAAGGCCTATTCATTGTAGAGTATTTAATTTCTTATTTTTATTACCATTCCTCAGTGACTGATATTATTTTGTTGAAACCCTTAAGGCCTATTCATTGTGGAGTATTTAATTTCTTATTTTTTAGTACCATTTCCTAAGTGACTGATATTATTTTGTGAAAGCCCTTAAGGCCTGTTCATGTGTGCAAACAACATTTCTTAATACTTCAAATTTATTGTTGCCTGTGTTTCTAATAATTTCTATGTCATGTATAACTTTTATTCCCCAGAGTAGTGTTTAAAGTTTAAGTTAAGAGGTGCGCATATTGGTGTACCATTATTTGATTGTGTTTGTAGTGTTGGAGGGAATATAAGTGTCTAAATTTTACAGTGTGTCTCATTCATCCCAGTCACAGACGCTATCCTTCCACGGGTCACGGACAGTTCATTTTGTGTAGTAGATTTAAGTGTTCTTGTACTGGTTCGGGATTTTTCTCAAAGGGGCGCTTCCACTGCCTTTACCATCTATTAAATTTTAATAAACCCCAAGTCAAGTGAGAAATTAAAGTCCAGCAAATTCCGACCGGTTACATATATATATATATATATCTTGATAAAATCACACGGGAAAATGGAAACAACGGAGCACCGTGTGATTTTATCAAGATTTATCTTATCCACGTTTTCATTGTGGATTTACATGATATATATATATATAAATATATATATATATATATATATATATATATATATATATATATATATATATATATATATATATATATATATATATATATATATATATATATATATATATATATATATATATATATACTTCCCTCACCATAGTAAACTAGTTAGCATAGCATAACCAAACAGCCTTGCAAGGACCAATAGGACTGTATATAATGTGTGTGCACGCGCTGAAATGACCTAGTATATTTTACTAATGTCTCATTGTCCATGGGTTTTCTTACAGTTTGGCCGAACATCTGCAGCAATCTGGTAGATTCCATGCCCACCAGATTGCATGAAGTTATAGCAGCAGATGGAGGTTGGAAACGATATTAACCTGTGGTCAAGAATTAAATCTTCGCCCACGACGGTGCCTTGTAGGGGGTGGCGGGGGAGTTAGCTCT
>NW_024718460.1:0-63728 GCF_018991925.1 Homarus americanus
TCTCACAAGAGTTGTCCGAATTACCGCTGGCTGTCAGTCTCCGGTAACTTCCGATGATCGGTATCAGTGTACAGACAGACAAGAGGCAGGAAAATTTCCACCAGGTCAGACACACTTGTGCACTGTAGTCTACTTTAATAATCACTAATTCTTCACAGCACTGTTAACAGGGTAATGTCTTCACAGCTGGACTTATCACTTCAATATAGTCAGCACATTACCAGTGTACAACTCCTTAGTCTTTTCACTTTATATTGTTCACTACAATCCCACAATACTTGCACAACAATAATCTTCAGTTGTCACTACACTCTGTGCTGAAGTGATCGACTCGTGCAGGCACAGCTCGCTGCCGTTTATATGCCTTATGAGACGCCCCTAGAACACCCGAGCACCATCCAATCAGGTCTGGGTAGTTCTACTGTAGAACACTCCACTCCGAACGAGGATTACAATAAGAGGTAAATCATAAAAAAAATAATGCAATACATTCTAGAAAATTCTTACATACTGTAGGTAATACATCAATATATACACGAAAATCAACCTAAACTTGCTAAAATAACTGCTGCTTGAAATAGAAAACAACAAAACGCCTTGTTCACAAAAAATATAATACCAAATTATGCCTCGGCATAACAGAAGGTAAACTTCTAGTCAAATTGGGTCAGCAATTATTCACCTACAGTATATTGTATCACATTATAAGACTCAAGAAATAACTTCATCTCGGTATTCTTTTTCCTTCGTTTTTCTGAGACTTCTCACTGAGGGCAATATTATATTTTGTCACCAAAATTATCGTACATTATTGTTGATTATTTTCTCGAGTTATTAAACAGCTTTATTCTATACACATGAGCGCGGCCCGAGAGAGTTGTCAATACAAACATTATTACGTACAGTATAATCCCGTGGCCTGCCATATAACAGGGGCCTTAGCGGTCAGGACTAAGGGGCCCTCTTAGCGGTCAGGACTGCAGGTAGAATGTCCATTAAGAGGACTGGCCGTGGCCATTAGCAGACAGGCGAGAGGCCCAATAGCGGACAGGACTATGGGGCCCCCTTAGCGGTCGGGGCCCTAAGCTCTGAGTATATAGTAAGGGCCGGCCCTGAATGTGCATAAACTGAACTTGTTTTTTCTGTTTTTCACGTTGATTGAGGGGAAAGTTCACAGATCTAAAAATGTTGGGGGTCGTGAGTGCCTCGATAATTCTACTAATAGTAGACTGTGATGGTCCTGTCATCGCAACTACACAGGTGTGCTACCTTACCTGTGTCTAATGTTATAATCACTTTAACTCGGGGGAGGGCCATGTTTCTCTCTGCAACACATCTCTCACTGAGTCTTATAAACACAATACCTGCACAATCTAAGCGGTCTCTCACGATCAATTGTGAGCCACTAAGGTAGTCATCTAGTGTCGCTAACTCGCTATGAACCCGAAGACTCCGCGGCTAGTCCTCACCTGTTGCTCAGCCATTTTTGTTAACATAAACTTACTCAGACTAACGGCGTCACACTGCTAAAGTGTATATGTGTTGATTTCAAGTTTATCTTCACTGGAACTTAATGTTTTGAGTTGACCAACAGACCCCCAAGGCAGCCATGTTTTCCAAAATATATTATCACGAGCAAATTGTGTTCCCCGGTTATTTGTAACTCACACTAGTTCATTGTTCCAGGCCCTTACCTGTTCCACCAGATAAATATATTATCTATACTCTTGGTGTCAAGGCCTGTCTTAATGTGTACACCCACATACAGTGCTGTACACCCACATACTGTACTGTACACCCACATACTGTACTGTACACCCACATACTGTACTGTACACCCACATACAGTGCTGTACACCCACATAGTGCTGTACACCCACATACTGCACTGTACACCCACATACTGTACTGTACACCCACATACTGTACTGTACACCCACATACAGTGTTGTACACCCACATACTGTACTGTACACCCACATACTGTACTGTACACCCACATACAGTGCTGTACACCCACATACTGTACTGTACACCCACATACTGTACTGTACACCCACATACTGTACTGTACACCCCTCTGTACTGTACACCCATACAGTTCATACACCCATATGCTGCTGTACACCCACATAGTGCTGTACACCCACATACTGCACTGTACACCCACATACTGTACTGTACACCCACATACTGTACTGTACACCCACATACAGTGCTGTACACCCACATAGTGCTGTACACCCACATACAGTGCTGTGCACCCATACAGTGCTGTACACCCATAGTGCTGTACACCCCACATACTGTACTGTACACCCATACAGTGCTGTACACCCACATATGCTGTACACCACATACACTGTACACTACTACTGTACACCTGTACTGTACACCCACATACAGTGTTGTACCACATACTGTACTGTACACCCCACATACTGCTGTACACTCACATACTGTACTGTACCCACATACTATACTATACACCCAGTGTTGTACACATACTGTACTGTACATATAGTACTGTACACCCACATACAGTGCTGTACACCCCTGACTGTGCTTGTACACCCACATACTGTACTGTACACCCATACTGTTACAGCCCACCCACATACTGTACTGTACACCCACATACTGTACTGTACACCCACATACTGTACTGTACACCCACATACTGTACTGTTACATCCACATACTGTACTGTACACCCACATACAGTGTTGTACACCCACATACAGTGTTGTACACCCACATACTGTACTGTACACCACATACTGTACTGTACACCCACATACTGTACTGTACACCCACATACAGTGTTGTACACCCACATACTGTACTGTACACCCACACAGTGCTGTACACCCACATACAGTGCTGTACACCCACATACAGTGCTGTACACCCACATACAGTGCTGTACACTCCATACAGTGCTGTACACCCACATACTGTACTGAACACCCATATACTGTACTCCCACATACAGTGCTGTACACCCACATACTGTACTGTACACCCACATACAGTGTTGTACACCCACATACTGTACTGTACACCCACATAGTGCTGTACACCCACATACAGTGCTGTACACCATACTACTACACCACATACTGTTGTACACCCACATACTGTGCTGTACACCCACATACTGTACTGTACACCACATACTGTACTGTACACCTACATACATACTGTACACCATACAGTGTTGTACACCCACATACTGTACTGTACACCCACATACAGTGCTGTACACCCACATACTGTACTGTACACCCACATACTGTACACCACATACAGTGTTGTACACCCACATACAGTGCTGTACACCCACATAAGTGTACACCCACATAGTGCTGTACACCCACATACAGTGCTGTGCACCACATACAGTGCTGTACACCCACATAGTGCTGTACACCCACATACTGTACTGTACACCCACATACAGTGCTGTACACCCACATAGTGCTGTAAACCCACATACTGCACTGTACACCATACTGTACTGTACACCCACATACTGTACTGTACACCCACATACTGTACTACACCCACATACTGTACTGTACACCCACATACTGTACTGTACACCCACATACAGTGTTGTACACCATACTGTACTGTACACCCACATAGTGCTGTACACCCACATACAGTGCTGTACACCCACATACAGTTTACTGTACTGTACACCCACATACTGTACTGTACACCCACATACTGTACTGTACACCCACATACTGTACTGTACACCCACATACAGTGTTGTACACCCACATACTGCACTGTACACTCCACATACAGTGCTGTACACCCACATACTGTACTGTACACCCACATACTGTACTGTACACCCACATACTGTACTGTACATCCACATACTGTACTGTACACCCACATACTGTACTGTACACCCACATACAGTGTTGTACACCATACTGTACTGTACACCCACATACTGTACTGTACACCCACATACTGTACTGTACACCCACATACAGTGTTGTACACCCACATACTGTACTGTACACCACATACAGTGCTGTACACCCACATACAGTGCTGTACACCACACACAGTGCTGTACACCCACATACAGTGCTGTACACCCACATACAGTGCTGTACACCCACATACAGTGCTGTACACCCACATACTGTACTGAACACCCATATACTGTACACCCACATACAGTGCTGTACACCCACATACTGTACTGTACACCCACATACTGTACTGTACACCCACATACTGTACTGTACACCCACATACAGTGCTGTACACCCACATAGTGCTGTACACCCACATACTGCACTGTACACCCACATACTGTACTGTACACCCACATACTGTACTGTACACCCACATACAGTGTTGTACACCCACATACTGTACTGTACACCCACATACTGTACTGTACACCCACATACAGTGCTGTACACCCACATACTGTACTGTACACCCACATACTGTACTGTACACCCACATACTGTACTGTACACCCACATACACTGTACTGTACACCCACATACAGTGTTGTACACCCACATACTGTACTGTACACCCACATACAGTGCTGTACACCCACATACAGTGCTGTACACCCACATACTGTACACCCACATACAGTGCTGTACACCCACATACACTCCACATACAGTGCTGTGCACCACATACAGTGCTGTACACCCATAGTGCTGTACACCCACATACTGTACTGTACACCCACATACAGTGCTGTACATCACATAGTGCTGTAAACCCACATACTGCACTGTACACCCACATACTGTACTGTACACCCACATACTGTGCTGTACACCCACATACTGTACTGTACACCCACATACTGTACTGTACACCCACATACTGTACTGTACACCTACATACTATACTGTACACCCACATACAGTGTTGTACACCCACATACTGTACTGTACACCCACATACAGTGCTGTACACCCACATACAGTGCTGTACACCCACATACAGTGCTGTACACCCACATACAGTGCTGTACACCCACATACAGTGCTGTACACCCACATTGTACTGTACACCCACATAGTGCTGTACACCCACATACTGTACTGTACACCCACATACTGTACTGCACACCCACATACTGTGCTGTACACCCACATACTGTACTGTACACCCACACACTGTACTGTACACCCACATACTGTACTGCACACCCACATACTGTACTGTACACCCACATACTGTACTGCACACCCACATACTGTGCTGTACACCCACACACTGTACTGTACACCCACATACTGTACTGTGCACCCACATACTATACTGTGCACCCACATACTGTACTGTACACCCACATACAGTACTGTACACCCACATACAGTGGTACCCCGATTTACGCGGTCAATTGAACCCACAGGGTACCGCGTAACGTGAACAACAGAACATATGGGATTAATTCCAATAGAGACTGGCCCGACCCCCAAACTCCACTTTTTGACGACACAAAACTATGTTGTAGTAAGAATATTATCTTAACTTCATGATGGTATGCACACACAATTAATATAGAAGAGGTTAGGTTCGAAAAAATAAAGGTTAAGTTAGGAAAACTAAAGGTTAGGTTAGGTTTAACACTTACGTTAGTAGAAGAGATGGGTCGGCATACGGGGATGGAGGCTGGTTCCGAGGCAGAGGGCAGATTACTGGCCCACAGGTGAATCACCATCACTATCCGTCATAGTTGTCAGGGCCTCCCTGACAAATCCCTCAAAGTCACCTTCAGTGTCACTGGCTCTGGCTGGCTGTGGTGGGTTGCGGGCGAAGAAATCGGTAATGCGTTTTTGACGGCTAGTGTGGATGTTGTCTTGATACACCTTAATGTACGGCTCCATAGCCTGCACCAGCCGGGTATGGAAGACTTCATAGCGGTCATCGTCATGGTCGTTGGAAAGGAAGAGCTTCAATTTCACTGCACACTCGATGACACCCTTAACATTACTATGCGTTAACTTGTGTTCTTCTGGGGTTGACGCACCACCTGCCTCTTCTCTGACGTGATCATCTTCCAACATCTCGTCGGCAGTCATTTCTGGATCTCTGATCACCTCAAGCATGTCTTCGTTGGTGGTCTCGGAGAAGCCTTCAGCTGTAATACTGTGCGCAGCTTCTCTTGCAAGGTCCAATGCCACTGTCACAGACTGAACCTCACCAGTCACAGGTTGACTCCGCCTCTCACCTGGTATGCCATGCAACACATGCCTCCATGCATGATGAATCGTAGCTATAGACAGCTGATCCCATGCCTCCACCAAGAAGTCCACAGCTTGTTTGACGTTAAATTTTTTCCAAAACTGTTTGACGAGAACTTCTTGATTCACCACCTCTTGTTCCTTGTCCTCGTCCTCGTCGCTTTTGCTCTCACTATCGGTGTCACCCAGGTTACACAACTCATCCTTGGTGTTGGTACAGTCGTTCAGGAGCTTAAATTTCTTTACAGAGTATGCAGCTTTAACATTGCAGATCATCTCCTGGTCCATGGGCTAGATTAATGACGTAGTGTTGGGAGGAAGGAAGACCACTTTTACGTTGGGGTGGCGATCCATAAGTAGGGGCAAGTGTCCTGGTGCGTTGTCAAGGAGCAACAGAATGTTGAATGGAACATTCTGTTGCTCGCAGAATTTCTTCATGTCGGGAACAAAACAGTCATCAAACCAGGGGAGTGACAGAGCAGAGAACATCCACGCCTTACGTGCGGTCAGCCGGTGGACATTAATCTTGTTCATGTCCACGTTCTTGTAGGCGTGCGGCTTGCGGGCTGTGTGAATCACCGATAACTTGGGTTTACAGGTACCGGAGGCATTGGTGGTAAAGAGGACGGTGATGCGCTCCTTCTGCAACTTCCGGCCCCGAATCTTGCTGGCAGACTGGACAACGAAGGTCTTGGTAGGCAGCTTTTTCCAAAAGAGACAGGATTCGTCCATGTTGAACACCTGATCGTCGGTGTACTGCCCTTCCTCCATAATCTCACGTAAGAACGGAGGAAAATCCCCAGCCGCCGCATGGTCAGCACTCGCTTCTTCACCACCAATGTTGATGTTGGTGATCTTGTGCCTCTTCTTAAACCTATGCAGCCAACCAGAGGAAGCATTGAAGGGTTTGGGCTCTGCAATTCCCATCTTACGTGACACTGCTGCATACAGTTCACGGGCGTACTCTTGAACGGATCGCGTGTCCACCGCCATGTTGAGTCGTGCCTGACGAATCAAATAACTCACCAGCAAATGTTCCACCTTTACCAGCACCTTGTTCTGGCAATACTTGATCATTGAAGCACCTGCGGACTTTGTGATTCTCATGTGTTCTTTGATCTTGGCTGCATCCTTCTTAACAGTACGAATCGTAGATTCGTTGACTCCATGCTGCCGCGCGAGATCAGCTTGACGTGTTCCTTTCTCCAAATCTTGAATGATCATGTATTTCACTTCGTAGCTTAGGGAACGTCGTATCTTCTTTGGCTCAGGGCGGCTGGGTCCAGGTAAGGAAAGGTTTCTCTCTGGTGGCGGTGGTCCGGCGGAAGCCATTTTACAGAACAATGGATGCACGTATACACGGTGTGGCCTGGAGGGATGAAACTGACGCGGCTAGGTCAAGCGTCGTCTTTCCTCCCTCCCTCCCTTCCGCGGGTGGACACGTCATATTACTTTAAACCAATCACAGCTAACAGCGGAGGGAGGTAAGGATGCGTGGCCCAATCACAGTCCGATACGTCATATGACGTCACTGATAACGCAACAGAGACATGCACTGCACAACCTTACCGCGCGGCTTGCCCAGGCGGGAGGGTCGAATCTAAAAATAGCGTCGAGCCAGACACTCTGCGAGTATATGGGTAGATGCACCGCGGAAAGTGAAAGTCCGGTTCTGGCGAGGCACCGCGTAAATGAGAAATCGCGGAAAGTGAAATCGCGTAAAGCGGGGTAATACGGTACTATAGTTCTGTACATCTTCTCTTTATAAGGTTGAGAAGTTTGCTCACCCCTTCACAAGCTCTCACATACACCAAACAGTATCTTCACTGAGCAATGAGCTTCAGAATGAACACTGTGACTCTGTTGTCTCGGTAGGGTTGTCAGAATCCTTCGTCTGTTGTGTCATATTGTCTCATAACAAATCATGAGGATAGATTTTGAAGCGAGTGCACCTCAGTTTTTGTAGTGAGTGCACCTAAGTTTTTGTAGTGAGTGTACCTCAGTTTTTGTAGTGAGTGCACCTAAGTTTTTGTAGTGAGTGTACCTCAGTTTTTGTAGCAAGTGCACCTAAGTTTTTGTAGTGAGTGCACCTCAGTTTTTGTAGCAAGTGCACCTAAGTTTTTGTAGTGAGTGTACCTCAGTTTTTGTAGTGAGTGCACCTAAGTTTTGTAGCGAGTGTACCTCAGTTTTTGTTGGGATGTACACTCACAACAAAAAGTATCGGTGCATACTGTAGTGCGAACAATTTGAGACCAGTGACGATAGGTATTGGGAAAGGCGAGTTGTTGCAGCCATATGTTGGCAGCCCTGAGTTGTGGTGCAGCGTGGACGGCCGCTCCGAGACCTGTCGTCTGTAGCACCAGTTTCGAGGCATCGCCGAATCCATCGTGCAGCGGTGTTCCTGTGGACACCAACCCGCTGGCTTATCTGTGACGCCGAACCCTTCGTTATGAAGGTCAATAATAGCTCCTCGTGTTCCCTCTGAGGTTTCCATGTCGTCTGGCATGTGTAGATCTCTACTGCTTCATATTGCCTCTGTTTTATACCCACGTTCACCGAGACCGAACCCTCGCTCATCATTCAGTCGACACAAAGCAACAATCCGAAAAGAGGAAACAAACACACTGATTGTCAGCCATATGGCAACACCTAGTGGGGGGGGGGGGGTTATGAGGATACACTTACCAACCTTCCCGACATATCACAGTGTTTACGTACCGTTTTGGAAGTCGTCGATCTCACCCAGCACCGATACTTTTTGGTGCGAGTGTACCTCCCTTCAGCCACTTTAACCGAGGTATCTTTACTACCCGGGTTTCAGCATCACTTTGGGAGGTCGAGTCTGGAACTTTAGTAGTAATTTTTTTCTTTCGTACATTTTAAATCAGTGACTTTAATCCAGGTATCTTCATCACTTTTAATCTTCCTGTCCAGTACTTCATCTGTCTGCATCATAATCCCCAAACCGTGACTTCGTTCAGTGGCTCTTGTTCAAAAGTAAATAACTAAATTTTGAAACTCAATTAGTATTCAAGAGGAGAGATAGATATAAAAGTCACACAATATAATGCTCAGAAGATTTTATTATTATTATTATTAAAAAAAAAATATGATGACACTCAATATGAATGGCATAAAAAAAATATGTATCCTGAGAAGCCACAACAGAAATCCCTAAAACTGTCATAAAAAACAAAAATAACATGAAAATTTAAACCTTTAATAAAATAAGATTCCATTCACTTTATTTCGAGGGATATTGCTGAGGTGTTACACTGGGCTAGGCTTCACTCTACTAGATACTTGAAAGTTTGGTTGTCAAAATAAATCCCGACGTCCAGTGACCGCACTTCTCTTCTCTTCCTACGCACTGATATGGACCCTTCGAGAATCTCACCTGCAACAGAGACAAACTTATGTGATTGATTACATTCTCTCTACAGATGGAGGTTGTATGTAGCCCAAAATATTAAAGAAATAAAGAAATTAGCTCTGTTTCCCTCTCATACAGGAAGTTAATGATCTAACCTAAAGGACTTGATGTGGGAGAAGACAGTCTGGTAATACTGGGAGAAGGTACAGACACCAGTGGAGGGAGGGCTGTGTTGATGGTGACTCCAGATAATTGGTGTTGTACTAAGACAAGGTTTACAAGAGAGAGAGAAAGATGGAGGTCACCTGAGAATATTAGGCACCCTAGCTTATTTCACCTGATGAATAAACACCCTAACCTAACCTAACCCAACCAAACCTAATATAACCTAACCTAACCTAACCTAACTTAACCTAACACCAACCTAACCTAACTTAACCTAACACCAACCTAACTTAACTCCACAGGAAACATGAGGGTAATATACTAATCTTTGGGTCAATAAAAAAAGGTAAATTAAAAAAATAAAAACATTAAATGATTCTGGAGAGAGTAGCATTATCCTTTTCCTGAGTAGCAAATTGGTGTCTCAGAAACAGACTTTAGACATTCGGTATATACAGTACAGTACTCTGATCCACCTGAAGATGAGACACGCCGGGTTGTTTCAAATTATTTAATACAGTAATACTATTTGGAAGGGTTAGGTTAGGTTAGGTTATGTCATGTTAGTTTAATTGTCACATGGAACGAGCTAGGGTGCCTAATCTTCATGTGATTGGTTTATTCTTTATGCCCCAAGTTGGTAGACTTTTACTTCGCGGTCCTCTATTATTAGCGGATGACACCCTGGATGTACCCAAGAATGTCTGTGGGTAGTTTTAAAGTTGCTGGCATTTACGTGGTCAAGACAGGGAGCCATTCATTCTAGAGACAGTAATTTCCTTTACCTGTATTGTGAATGTGTGTGTGTGTAGACGGACACACACAAAACAAATACAAATAAATAATAATTAGAAAATACTCTCACAAATAATCAGAAAGAAATTTATAAAAAATGTGAGTCTACCCTCAAATCTGTTCTCTATTACAGTACTTTATTAATAAAGCACGGACTTGTGGGTAGACTGTAGTGGATCCCTCCCCTACAAACGCTTGTCGCTGAGTAGCCGACCCCGCGAATTCTCCAGTATATGCCTCGTGGTCTAGGTCAACCAGCGCCGCCTTACATGACGGAGGTCAACTATTAAGCCACGCCTACCTCCGCTATATAAGACCTGACCTCGTGGTCACCTACCTCTCTTTCTACCTACAGCCAGTCTCCAAGCAACACCTCCTCCTCCTCCTCCGCCACTGCCTGGCGGCCCTCGCTCCCGCCGGCGAGCATGGCGACCCACAAGCTGGTCCTCCTTTGAGCACCCTCACCAACCAGCTCTCTCTACATCACGCTTGTAACCATGCTGCCCTCCCAGCACCAAGCTGCACTGTACATCCAATACAACATGTATACAGAGAGCACATTGTGAGTTTCCTTTCTCCATCCCATCCTGAGTGTGAACCAAACAAATGTACCCCACAGACTCAACATTTATTTGTATATTTGTGTGTGTGTGTGTGTGTGTGTGTGTGTGTGTGTGTGTGTGTCTACACACACACACACACACCCATATATACAATACTACAGGTAAAAGAAATAATTGTCCTAAGGACAAACACATAAAGGGAATATACATATCTTTGTACACAAGTAAAAATGTACCCCCCCCCCCTCCGGTCATTTGCGGATTTGGCGATTCGCGGCCATTTTGAGAACCTAACCCCTGCGAATTTGGGGGCCTCCTGTACAGTGAAACTTAAAGACAATAGTTGATATTACTTCCCTCAAGTTCTCACAAACACCTCCCACACAAGACATCCCTCACTCTGTCCAGTACAAAATCTCATAAACTAACATTTTAAAAGATCAGAATCACATTGAAATATTACACGGCCATCAGCAGAGGTGGAAAATATTACAGTAATGCGAACAACTTCATATTTCCCGCCTCTGCTGACAGCTGAGCGGCCAAGCTCCCCGGTCTCTCACTCATCCACCAACTTTCCGAGGCTGTGTAATATTTCAATGAGATTCTGATCTTTTAAAATTTCAGTTTTTGCATAATGTGCTTTTACTGATACATAATTTGTCTTAGTTTGCCTTATTGTGGGTAAAAATAAGTATACAGCCATTCCTCGACTTACGACCACCCAGACATACGACCGCCTCAGTCGTACCAAAATTTTTCCAAATTACATATTTTCGAGTCCCAACGTTAGTGATTGCGCTGTGTACTGACAAAATTTTCGTTTGTATTTCACTTTAAAATGGCTGGCAAGCTTCAAAGTGAGTTTTGTGGTGCTGAGAAGAAAAAGAGACACCCATTTTAGATTTTCTATGTATTACTTTCGCATTTTCAACTTACGACCAATTTGACTTATGACCTGGAATTGGGTCCCTAAACCCGTCGTAAGTCGGGGACTGCCTGTATTCTTAAAAAGATAAATGATGCAGTAACCTTAAATGTCCACGTATGTGTTGGCGTTCCCAATCGTCTCGCTTTATTTCTTTACCATTAGTGGTTAGCTACTTCTATTGTTCCATTTATTAACACTAAATAACATTATTTAAAACATGTATTAAATTTTTTACATTAATTTTACTACAGCTACAACCAGGGTCTTATTTTCTTTAGGTTCTCGTGTAGAACTAT
Organism: Homarus americanus; assembly: GCF_018991925.1. Taxonomy (NCBI): domain Eukaryota; kingdom Metazoa; phylum Arthropoda; class Malacostraca; order Decapoda; family Nephropidae; genus Homarus; species Homarus americanus. The sequence goes on from NW_024718460.1 coordinate 12,375, forward strand.
CGTCCCGGACTCCCGGCTGTAAACACAAACGAAAACAATGGCGTCCCATCTCCTCTTGTGTGACCATATTATTATTCATTTATATTGTATAAGGACCATTCAGAAACATTATTTAAAGAATATAGTTTGGACTTTTCATTAATTGTATTGTTTTGGGGGGGAGAGGAGGGTAAAAAGCCACACAAAAGATATGAAAAGGTCACACTTGGGAACACATCTCATTATTATTGCTTTATTTTAATGGTCATTAATGAGTCGCGATACAATGATTCACCTTACACTGCAATATTGGAGGACACATTACCGTCGTTATTCGAGGCCTTACTGTACCAAATACAGTTTATACCACAATTCACAAATACAGTTACACCACATTACCACATAACAACTAGAGATACCAAAAGTGTTTTACCGCCAACCACAGAAAACATCACTAAATTTTCAATCTGTAGACTTTGTGGATAAATAATTGAGTTTGTTAGTCCATTCTCTAGTACCTTTCAGTGATGAGACCAGGCACATAGGTCACCCTTCATGAATCACCTGAAGATTAACCCCCAAGAGCTCAACTGAAGTCTTACCCCCACCCTCCCTAGTGTAACCAGCCTGAAACTATATAAGGGTGATAATCTGGTGATGCATAAAGGTTAAAATTGTTAATAGAGTCTACTAGGTCACTTGTGTTAGGTGAAGAGTGGTTCAGTAACAAGAAACAAGTACTGTACTGTACAATATAATAGATCATGAGAGTACGTACCTTTTTTAATAGCACGAGGTTCAGGCAGGTAAAATACCGTCTGCTTCCAGTGTGTGGGCGTGGAGTGCGGACCAGTGGAGAAGAAAACGGCACTCGGCATGTCAAAGTAAGTGTCGAAATAGCCAACCAATCCCGTGAGCCGACCGTCTCTCTCTACAGTGAGGGAAAATCTCGACGTAAACTCCGTGTCTCTTGAAGTGATTTTCATGAGGTCAAAGTCGGCAATCTGGTCTGGAGGAAAAGGTATAATAATGAACGGATTTACATAAGAAGATTAACAGTAAACTGTGTCTCCGTATAAATCTATTTTTAACGTAAAACGCCGTGTGGTTACTTAGAGAGTTGTAAAAAGTACTGGACTTTGTTACTTAAGTAAAAGTACAGTGACCCCTCCGTTAACGAACTCAATCCGTTCCAGAAGGTCGTTCGTTAACCGAAAAGTTCGTTAACCGAAACCATTGTTTCAATGGGTTTTTGGGTAATTGGTTCCAGCTCACCGAAAATTTCCTAAATTCAACAAAAATGGTAGAAAAGTTCACTTACTTTGAGTTGTGTATGTAGAAGGCTCCTGGATGATGATGATGATGATGGGATTTAGAATGGGGGTGGAGGAGAAGGAAGAAGAGAAGGCATTGGGGTGGAAGAGAAGTCACCCCATGGCGCCATTTCACCCATAAAATTTTAGCTCTCTTGGTGTAATTCAAGATTATTTTCTTTAAATCAACACTGCACTGCATTATATATTGTCAATATGTAAAATATATTTCAAAATGACCAATAATTTGCTTGGAAACACAGAAAAAAGCGTTTAGTTGAAGAGAGTCTCAAGCAAGATGTTACCTCCAGTGAAAACAGAGAGACTAACGCCTGTCTGGTGTGTTAACAGGCTGGATGGCACGCCAGAAACTAGTCACTTTACCTTCAACTATGTTCAATAATTGTTAAAATGACTAAAAAATTGAATATTAAACTTTTAAAATTATTGAATAGTATAAACTTCTTGATATTTACTAAAATAGTAAGGAATTTAAGCCCTGGAACCGATTAATGTATTGGCGGACTGATACTAAAGCTGGTTGCCCGGTCAGTGCAAGCGAAAACATGTTGAGGTCGGTTCGTAAGAACTTCGTTAACCGAATTTTTTTTCGTTAACCGAATTGAAGATCCTTATGGAAGGCAGTTCGTTAATCGAAATTACGTTAACCGAGGTGTTCGTTAAACGAGGGGTCACTGTATTGTTACATTGACAAAATGTTTCTCAAGTAGAAGTACAAAAGTATCTCATTCATAAAGTACTAAAGTATTGAAAGTAAAAAGTAACACAAAATTATTAACTGTCTCAAATAATAAAATAAATCTACATTAAATTATAAAAAATAGTTAACTAAAGATAAAAATAAAGGACATATTATTACACATGTTTATTTCCAAATCTTTCTATTGATATTTATCAATAACTGATTCTCGAAATTATGGCTGTCCAATCAAGATCTTTTAGGCCTAAGTAAAACTAGAGGCGTTGTTAGCCACACAAAGCATCAGGGGCTTTAACCCTCCACTCCCCACAAACTCCTGCTAGCTCATCATGACTCACTCTTTATGTTAACTCTAATAACAGCTTAATACACACATTTATTTTCACATTTTATACAGCATGACTTTATACAGCATGTATGGAAACTATTACAAAGTTCAAATGATAAATGGACAACATTAGGGAATCGTTAGGTTAATACATAAATGATCATCAATTACAAAATTACTCTTGGGCAGAACACTCAGAACATGGTCAGATCCAGCTAGTGTCATATAGGTCTCTCACTCTGGTTAACAATTCCTTAGAGGCTAAATGATGGGAGCATTACTTCATAACGTCTGTCGTTGAGTCGTCCAAATGTGTTATTATTTCATTGTGTCTGACATTCTCCAGCATTTCCTTTTTAATAGATAAGACAGCCAGGTGATGCAGTCTCCTTTGCCCCAGTGTTCGTCATAGTCAGGTGTACAGATGCCTACTGAAAGCTCTCTTGCAACTCCAGCTGCTGACTGGCACTGTCAGGGTAACTTGTAATATTTCATTAAGTGATGGAAACATATCAGGGTCTAATAAGGCTGGCATTACCAGCCCCTTTTCTGCGGGCTAAATAATGTTTCGCTACTGTTAGTTCCTCAGATTTTAACTCCATGTTATAATGACTGGCAATGACTGTGAGGCACTGCTTGGACAAAAACATTTCAGCAGTAGGGCTGCTTGCCCGAATTCCTCTTAACAGATCAGCATTTATACTCGAAAACCGATGATGAATCTCATTTATCATCTGGCCCACACATGGCTAATATAACTTTCCCGAACATTTTCTATAAGATAGTTGTTGTGAGGATAAACACAACAGCTGAAAAGTTCAGTTACATATAGAATAAGGTTGAATGGACGGTGTTTCTTGGTATTCATAATTTACAGCTACCAGAGCGGAAATGGAAAAAGTGTTTTCCAGCTTTTTTCAGTAATAAGATATGACATAAATCTTTATTTTGGTATCAGGAAAAAAGAAGCCCTGGAAGCCCGAGTTTAACGACGCCACTAAATATAAGTCCAGCGTGACCTACCGAAAGAGAATACATCCACCCGCTCTTCTCCCTACAATCCATCACAGGGATGGTCAACAGGCTGAGAATATAACCATCCAACACTATGATCACTTTCTTCCTTATCCACACAAGTATCATCAACGTGGTCTTATGGTCCACAGATACAATGTTGTCTCTGCTGGCATTAGGTTAGGATACAGACCTATCTGGCAAGTATCTGAGGCAGGGGATGACCTACACTTCTCTTCCTGTAAACTGTGTAACTGTCCCAACACTAACACCCTTCAACACTACTGTACTGTCTTGACTGTCCCACTGTCAGGGACCTCCTACCACAGGGAAGAGTCACTAACCACTACATGTCACCACCTATTTATTCATAATAATTTAGATTTAATTCTTGTACACTACCCACACTTTGGTGGTGCTAACTCTCACAGTCCTCAAATCATATCAATATTGTCTCCATATCACAAGTCACAGTGTGTCCTGCGAGACACAAGTATCAATGTATTAGTGTCTGACCACATGGTCTTGTGACAAGGATTGTTGCCCCCTGGGGTGTAATAAATTAATTAAATAATAAATAATAAGGCCAGCATGACTCAGCAGCTGCAGGTAGTGGGGTGTTAAGCTTGAGAGATAAGTCACATAATGTTGGGAAAGACCTCAGTAGCTCCATTCCATCCCCTGGGCATGACAAGTAGCTATCAAGCTCCTTCAGTTGAGTTTGTGGATGATTGTTGCCTCTGTAGTGACCGAGTCTGACTAAGACTCCCTGTGAACCGTCCCTCTAACTGTGGCTGTGGTCACGTCACTCTTGGATTCTAATTGATGATTGGCTGAATTTTTCTCACTATTTAACATCTGGCAGGTGTTGGGGGGTGTAGGTATATGTGAAGAGCAACTGACATCTAACAGGAAGACCAAGTCCCTGGGGGAGAAGAGAGGGGAGGAGGGGAGGCCGGGTGGTCAAGGTGCTAATGGACACAAGAAGATCAAGAGAAAGTCCGCCGTCATGGCCGCCTGACCTGACCTTACGTCACCTCTAGGTATGTGACCGCGTGGTGTCTCCCACACTGTACCCCTCACAGCTCCACCCACACAACTCTTGGACTATGGTTAATAATTAATTTAAATATATTATTAGTTTGCCACAAACATTAAAACTTTTTGTTTGGGTCATGTAATGAGTAATGATTTTTGTTTTTCAATTATTGGGATAAAGAAAGCCACACTCAAGTAAAAGTACTAAAAAATTTGAGTACAGTCGTTTGTGCTACAACGCGATAGTTGCGTTCTTTTAAAACTTCGCGTTGTAGAAATTCGCGCAATAAATATAACGGCATATGGAGAAAATAGGGTTAGGTGCATATTACTTTGGCTGTGATATCACAGATTTGCTATCACTCAAGCTTGTTCCAGCAATAGTGTTACAGCCTTTCTTTTACATTCACCACCTTCTTCCCTCTTCTTTCCATATTCACGGCTAACACAACAACTTGGAGAAAACAGCGAAAATCACGGAGGACACTTCACCTGATGTAAACAGTGAGCGCTGGTGTAAACCGTTATTAGTCCTCGGTGCCAAACATTCTTTTTAACAATTATTTCCATAAAGTATTTATGTAACAGATAAATTTGCAAAAAAAAACACTTCACAAACAAAAGACACGACTCAATTGAACATGTGATGTCGAACGTGAACTGTAAACATTGCATAACCCCGCACCATTGAGGATGGAATCGTGCTATAGCCAACATTCGTATGCAAAAGTTCGCGTTTCACAAACAGCGTTCCCCTATTCATCAATCGCGTTACAACCAACTCAACACACATTGTAGCAGAAATGACTGTACAGTACTCTTTAAAAAATACCCCAAATGTTACCTGACTACAGAACTCAAGTCAATTTATTTAGTCACTTCATAACTCTGGTTACTTATGAGCCAAAAGTAAAGCCGTTACATTAACAAAAGTGATCCAGTTGATTACGAATTTACCTAATGACAACTACAGGTACTTGATGGAGTTAACAATGAAACAAAACTAACAAACAAACCCACACACTGTATCATCACCTCGGTCACCACAACACACTATCACCACACAACCATCACCTCGGTCACCACAACACACTGTATCATCACCACACAACCATCACCTCGGCCACCACAACACACTGTATCACCACACAACCATCACCTCGGCCACCACAACACACTGTACACATCACCACACAACCATCACCTCGGTCACCACAACACACTGTACACACACACACAACCATCACCTCGGTCACCACAACACACTGTATCATCACCACACAACCATCACCTCGCCACCACAACACACTGTATCACCACACAACCATCACCTCGGCCACCACAACACACTGTACACATCACCACACAACCATCACCTCGGTCACCACAACACACTGTACACATCACTATTAAACACTCAGTAGCCATAGTAGGCAGCTACCAAACAGGGAGGAAGATATTGGAAGCATAATGTGTTGTCTAATGGTAGACCCTGCTGCCATATGTGACCAAGTCCCAGGTTGATGATCTGACTTTCTGCCTCATTTACACACAATTGCAGGGTCTCAATTGTTTCTCTTCCTATTGACAACACAACATACATATATTGTTTCTCACTATTGATCTTTATTATTATTATAATGTAATTTATTTTTAATTTTGTATTTTTTTAACATTTATTATGATTTTGTAAAATTATTATTATCATTATTATTGTTATTATTAATACATTTTTCGCCCCAGGCCCTGACGTGGGTCAGTGCCCTGTGCCCGGGTGGGTTAATACACGGAAAAAAGTAATAATACGTAATAATAAAAATAATATAAATAAAAAAGTTAAAAATAAATAAAATAAATAAAAATTTAAAATACACTGAATCTTACCGTCTATTTCTCTTACAAAATCTCCCCACTGTAAATATTCTACTATCTATAACTGGTTTTATAAACAAGAAGATACAGTAAAGTACAGTATTTGTTGCTGTAACCCTCCTCACTGTATCCCAACTCTTAAACCCACACCACTACTTGTTACTGTGGCACTCTCTCCTCAGCTGCCTAAATCAACAACATAGTGAGAACTCTATTTAATGGACTATAAAGAGAAGAAAGTCCATTATATCGAGGGTCCATTATATATGAAACCCCCATACAATGAACTATAAGAGAGGAAAGTTCAATATATCGAGGGTCCAGTATATATGAAACCCCCATACAATGAACTATAAGAGAGGAAAGTCCATTATATCGAGGGTCCATTATATATGAAACCTCCATCAAACAGATAACAAGGAGAAAGAGGTTCATTATATGGAGGTTTCACAGTAAGTCACATTTACTTTACCTGCTGAAGTAATAATACATTCTTCCTTCACTATATCTGTGGTGGCTTCCTTGATTACCTCCTTCTGCATACACGACATCTTGAACCCGTACACGTCATCCCAGAAGGCTACCAGCTTACTGTATGTACCTGAAACCACACACAAACTCATCAGCCACAAGAATCTAAATAAATAACGAAAATAACTGAATAACTAACTAACTAAACAAGATAAAAACAATAAATATTACCCATTATTTAGGTTTTATAAATATATAATTCTAAAATATTATCAAAATTTAAGAGAAAAAAATTGAAAAGAATTGGTGCCGTATCACTACATGTTAAAATGGTGACAAGATTCTGGAGAGGAGACAAGAATGGTGAAGGGGTCAGTTATTATGGTAAACATTGTGGTGTTTATATGGTGAAGGGGTCAGTTATTATGGTAAACATTGTGGTGTTTATATGGTGAAGGGGTGAGTTATTATGGTAAACATTGTGGTGTTTATATGGAAGGAGTGAGTTATTATGGTAAACATTGTGGTGTTTATATGGTAGTGAGTATTAACTTGGTGTTTATATGGTGAAGGGTGAGTTATTATGGTAAACATTGTGGTGTTATATGGTGAAGGTGAGTTATTATGGTAAACATTGTGGTGTTATATGGTGAAGGGGTGAGTTATTATGGTAAACATTGTGGTGTTATATGGTGAAGGGTGAGTTATTATGTAAACATTGTGGTGTTATATGGTGAAGGGTGAGTTATTATGGTAAACATTGTGGTGTTTATATGGTGAAGGGGTGAGTTATTATGGTAAACATTGTGGTGTTTATATGGTGAAGGGTGAGTTTATATAAACATTGTGGTGTTTATAGGGAAGGCGAGTTATTATGGTAAACATTGTGGTGTTTATATGGTGAAGGGTGAGTTATTATGGTAAACATTGTGGTGTTTATATGGTGAAGGGGTGAGTTATTATGGTAAACATTGTGGTGTTTATATGGTGAAGGGGTGAGTTATTAGGAAAAACATTGTGGTGTTTATATGGTGAAGGAGTGAGTTATTATGGTAAACATTGTGGTGTTTATATGGTGAAGGGGTGAGTTATTATGGTAAACATTGTGGTGTTTATATGGTGAAGGTGAGTTATGGTAAACATTGTGGTGTTTATATGGTGAAGGAGTGAGTTATTATGGTAAACATTGTGGTGTTTATATGGTGAAGGAGGAGTTATTATGGTAAACATTATGGGATATGGTGAAGGGTGAGTTATTATGGTAAACATTGTGGTGTTTATATGGTGAAGGGTGAGTTATTATGGTAAAACATTGTGGTGTTTATATGGTGAAGGAGTGAGTTATTATGGTAAACATTGGGTGTTTATATGGTGAAGGGGTGAGTTATTATGGTAAACAGTGGTGTTTATGGTGAAAAAGGGAGTTATTATGTAAACATTGTGGTTTATAGGTGAAGGAGTGAGTTATTATGGTAAACATTGTGGTGTTTATATGGTGAAGGGGTGAGTTATTATGGTAAACATTGTGGAAGGTGAAGGAAAACATTGGTGTTATATGGTGAAGGGTGAGTTATTATGGTAAACATTGTGTGTTTATATGGTGAAGGACTGAGTTATTATGGTAAACATTGTGGTGTTATATGGTGAAGGAGTGAGTTATTATGGTAAACATTGTGGTGTTTATATGGTGAAGGGTGAGTTATTATGGTAAACATTGTGGTGTTATATGGTGAAGGAGTGAGTTATTATGGTAAACATTGTGGTGTTTATATGGTGAAGGGGTGAGTTATTATGGTAAACATTGTGGTGTTTATATGGTGAAGGGGTGAGTTATTATGGTAAACATTAAACAATGTGGTGTTATAGGTGAAGGAGTGAGTTATTGAAACATTGTGGTGTTTATATGGTGAAGGAGTGAGTTATTATGGAAACATTTGTTTATAGAAGGGTTATTATGGTAAACATGTGGTGTTTATATGGTGAAAGAGTTATTATGGTAAACATTGTGGTGTTATATGGTGAAGGGTGAGTTATTATGGTAAACAATGGTGTTATATGGTGAAGGAGTGAGTTATTATGGTAAACATTGTGGTGTTTATATGGTGAAGGGGTGAGTTATTATGGTAAAATTGTGTGTTTATATGGTGAAGGGGTGAGTTATTATGGTAAACATTGTGGTGTTATATGGTGAAGGATGAGTTATTATGGTAAACATTGTGGTGTTTAATAGGAGTGAGTTATTTGTACATTTGTGTTATATGGTGAAGGTGAGTTGTAAACATTGTGTTATATGTGAAGATGAGTTATTATGTAAACAAAAAGGAGGAGTTATTATAACATTGTGCATATAAGGGAGTTATTATGGAAGTGTTTATATGGTGAAGGAGTGAGTTATTATGGTAAACATTGTGGTGTTTATATGGTGAAGGAGTGAGTTATGGTAAACATTGGTGTTCATATGGTGAAGAGGAGTTATTTGGAAACATTGTGGTGTCATATGGTGAAGGAGTGAGTTATTATGGTAAACATTGTGGTGTTCATGGTGAAGGAGTGAGTTATTATGGTAAACATTGTGGTGTTCATATGGTGAAGGGTGAGTTATTATGGTAAACATTGTGGTGTTTATATGGTGAAGGAGTGAGTTATTATGGTAAAACATTGTGGTGTTCATATGGTGAAGGAGTGAGTTATTATGGTAAACATTGTGGTGTTCATATGGTGAAGGAGTGAGTTATTATGGTAAACATTGTGGTGTTCATATGGTGAAGAGAGTTATTATGGTAAAACATTGTGGTGTTCATATGGTGAAGGAGTGAGTTATTATGGTAAACATTTGGTGTTATATGGTGAAGGAGTGAGTTATTATGGTAAACATTGTGGTGTTCATATGGTGAAGGACTGAGTTATTATGGTAAAACATTGTGGTGTTCATATGGTGGAGTTATCATGTTTAGGTAAGGAGTGAGTTATTATGGTAAACATTGTGGTGTTCATATGGTGAAGGAGTGAGTTATTATGGTAAACATTGTGGTGTTATATGGTGAAGAGTGAGTTTATGGTAAACATTGTGGTGTTCATATGGTGAAGGAGTGAGTTATTATGGTAAACATTGTGGTGTTCATATGGTGAAGGAGTGAGTTATATGGTAAACATTGTGGTGTTCATATGGTGAAGGAGTGGTTATTATGGTAAACATTGTGGTGTCTATATGGTGAAGGACTGAGTTATTATGGTAAACATTGTGGTGTTCATATGGTGAAGGAGTGAGTTATTATGGTAAACATTGTGGTGTTCATATGGTGAAGGACTGAGTTATTATGGTAAACATGGTGTTTATATGGTGAAGGAGGAGTTATTATGGTAAAACATTGTGGTGTTCATATGGTGAAGGACTGAGTTATTATGGTAAACATTGTGGTGTTCATATGGTGAAGGAGGAGTTATTATGGTAAACATTGTGGTGTTATATGGTGAAGGAGTGAGTTATTATGGTAAACATTGTGGTGTTCATATGGTGAAGGGGGTGAGTTATTATGGTAAACATTGTGGTGTTATATGGTGAAGGAGTGAGTTATGTGCCACCAAACAGTGAAGTGAAGAGTTACAAACAAACAATAACAGAATTATGGAAACTATTCAGAGATGTCAAGAAGAGCACAATGGAGAAAGAGGAAGTGTGAAGAGGATATAAATAAATGAAGGAACGGAAGCCTTGGTAGATGATTGGTGGGTGTGTGTGTGTGTGTGTGTGTGTGTGTGTGTGTGTGTGTGTGTGTGTGTGTGTGTGTGTGTGTGTGTGTGTGTGTGTGTGTGTGTGTGTGTGTTACAATATAGTATGGAACTAGAGTATAATATATTAGAAACTCATTGTTTATAGAAATATATATATATCTTTACACAAGACACCATTCACGTGGTCGATACCGAGACTCAGATCTTTCATAAGTTTAGCCTTTATGGTATGGATCACCTGAAGATTAGCACCCCCCAACCCCAGAGAGTTAAACTTCAGTCTGGTTGAGGTGAGGGCAACTCTTGGGGGCTAAACCTGAGCCATAGAGGTCTAGTGTCAGTCAGGACTACACCACATTCTTAGGTGTAATATGACCACATCTAATACAGTGAGCTTACTCATGTCCTCCATCCCTACGAGGTGCATCGTACATCTGTTGGGGAGCAGTAGACCTCCCTCAACCAGGTGTTTATCGCGGGCGTAGAGCACAGAGTCCAACATGCCCTCAAACAGAAGGAAGTAGCCCATCCATTCAGAAACAATGAAGTCAAACTTGTGGTCAAACTGCAAGTCCTCCAGTCTGCCTTTATGTAACGTGATGGCCTCATCCAGCCGGTTCTCTCTGTGTGTATGTGTACTAATGATGATACGATTCATTATATTAAACATAATAATTATATTTAAGATATAGTCCATAAATTATCTAAAGTTTGTTATTAAATACTGTATTACCTATATAATATAACCCTATCTATATACAGTGGATAAATCAACACACCCAGCAAATACTGACAGAACAAAAGACGACTACTGCCGCTTAATCAATTATTATGGAGAGTAACGTCTGTTTTGAGGAGTTAATTGTTTAAGCTCATCAACAAAAAGATGAAATCAAGAAAGAGAATAAAACTAATAAAGACTAACTTGACAATATCTAGAGCCTGGTAGATGACCTCTGACATGTCTACACCTGTGACCACAGCTCCAGCCCTGGCACTGAACATGGACAAGATGGCCGTCCCACATCCAAGATCCAACACTCTCTTGCCACACAGAAGAGCTGAATTGTTCAAAATAGCATCCCTGTATGATTCAGTTCTTACTTGATCCTGTGGAGCAAAAAAAAGATCATCATCATCATTTTACAGCCATTTCCCATGTCTGTGTGGGTTCGTCGGCAGCTCTCCATACTGTGTGGTCTCTTTCATCATGTGTAATATTTTTCTCAACTTCTTCCCAATGTCCTTGGCCTGCCCCTGGCTCTCCTCCCCTGCACATTTACTCATGTTCCTCTTGACTCAATTCCCTCCAGATGAACAAACTATCTCAGGCTGCCTCTAAGTGATAAACTATTTGGTTCAAAGATAAATATGTGTGTGAGTCCTGACCTGAGTACAGTCGTGGTCTTGGCTCCCACAACTTTGGGTCATGTTAAGACAAGAGTTTGTTGGCCAATCACCCTGTAAAATTCCATAACAATTCACGATCTATTAAGACTCTACAGACTGACTACATCTTGAGGTAAAAGTTAACAATAGTCTTAATACCTCACCTTGAGATATACTGTGCCAGGGACTACCTTCTACGGCGCATCACACGCTCTTGTCTGGCTGCACTTACGCCTGCCCGCTGCTGCCCTCACTTGAACGCCACAGCCGCCCCAAGCAACGCCGAGCCAGTCTTTGTTCCGACTTCACATCATTTGTGTGTGATTAAGCGCTTTTGCTCTAAAACTGAACTATAACCATTCGAAATGGCTTCCAAGCGCCATCAAGTGCTACTAATGCTAGTGTAGTGAAGAGGCAACATTAGACCGTTACCCTGGCTACGAAAATGGATGTATTAGCCTGTTTTGAAAAAGGGGAACGTAAGTGAACATAGCCACTGTGCTTGGTCTAACCCACACAACAGTGCGTACTATCAAGACCAACGCTGACAAGGTTAAGGTTAGTGCTGGAAGTGGTACACCTCTGAGTGCAACAAAGACAAACCGTACTAGATGCTGGCAATGGAGGACCAGAATCAACGCAATGCCCCTGTGAGCCTTATGGTTATCCAGCATAAGGCCAGATCCTTGTTTGACGACTTAAAGGCAGAAGAGGGTGAAGGATCGAAGGAAGAGACCTTAACGGCCAGCCAAGGATGGGGCAGCAGAGGGTGAAGGATCAAGGAAGAGACCTTACGTGCGCGGCTGGGCAGCAGAGGGTGAAGGATCAAGGAAGAGACCTTTACGCCAGCCAAGGATGGGGCAGAAGAGGGTGAAGGGAAGGAAGAGACTTTACGGCCAGCCAAGGATGGGGCAGCAGAGGGTGAAGGATCGAAGCAGGGCTGTGGAGTCGAAGACAAACTTTCGACCGACTCCGACTTCTCAAATTTTATGCCCGACCGAATCCGACTCCTTGGCCTATTTGTAACAACTATTTCTACCATCCTAATTGTAATTTGTATGTTGTAACTCGTGAGGTAAAAGTAAACACCGTGGCTATACTGCTACAGCTTTATTAATGATCTGGACGATATTTAAGAACTACAAAAAGATGATAGGCTTGACTTTCAAAGTTTCAATCAAAAGAAAAATAAATTTATTAAGAATTCAAGATATTAACTAGAAAACACCATTTACATGTATATCTAAAAGTTCGATCTCAGCATATGAATTTTGTTTAAGCTCATAATCTGATGTGGATCTAAATGATGATCCTACAATTTTTAAAGTAAAGTTATATATTTATGTACATTAAAGAAATGAATACCTTATTAAGGAAAATGGATAAACCTTACATGATTAAGTTATTAAATTAAATTTGCCTTAATCTCACCAAAACAGGTTGTAGCTAATTGTTTTGTAGCTGAGAGCCTCTGTAGTTTTCAACGAAACAAAATTTGATATAATTCAAAATTTCAAATGGTAAAGAAGAGACTATCGTCCAAAAATTATAGTGCTATACTGGCCTGCTACAATAAATTCATAATAATGCTTATAAAATGGAAATAAATTCTTTTAATAATTTAAGAAATTAGGTGGATCAGTGGAATCACTGCAATGAATATGCCTGAGTTCATATATTTGTTCTTAGGAACAGAATAGCTTCAGTCAGATCTTCCTTCATGGAAGCCCTTAAATCTGATCTGATTATTTTCAGTGCAGAAAACAGTCTTCTACACTGACCTGAGGGGTGGCATTGCTGTCACAGCTCTAGCTACATCTTACACTCTGGGTAAGCAGGTATGGCTTCTTCCACTGTCACTTTTGAAGACCGGTCAAATTTCTCCACTTCCATCAGTGCACCAAAGAAATCTTGCTGAAATCCGATTTTTAATGTCCACTGCTGCTGCTTTCATCCGATGTCGCTTACCTTTGCTTGTTCTATTGTGTCCAAGTAGGAATCAAAGTCTATTTCCTTGTTTGAAGATGCTGAATCTGAATCTGAGCTACTTGACTTGTCAATGTTTCTAACTTGTTCAGGTTCATGAATTTCAGTTTGTGACTTTCTTTTTATACTATTTCATATAGTGCCTCTTTTTCCTTACTAGTTCGATCATTGTCCAACAAAATTCTATTCATGGGATCAAGGTAAACAGCAGCTAACAAGATTTTGTTATCCAGCTTCAAAACAATTAGCTGGAGTCGGAGTCTGGACAATTTTACCGACTCCGACCATTGCCGAAATTTCCTCCGACTCCGACTCCACAGCCCTGGATCGGGGAAGAGACCTTTACGGCCAGCCAAGGCTGGGGCAGCAGAGGGTGAAGGATCGAAGGAAGAGACCTTTACGGCCAGCCGGGGATGGGGCAGCAGAGGGTGAAGGATCGAAGGAAGAGACCTTTACGGCCAGCCAAGGCTGGGGCAGCAGAGGGTGAAGGATCGAAGGAAGAGACCTTTACGGCCAGCCAAGGATGGGGCAGAAGAGGGTGAAGGATCGAAGGAAGAGACCTTTACGGCCAGCCGGGGATGGTTTCAACGATGAAGTGTCGTTATAACTTCCACAACATAAAGATGATTGGTGAAGCTGCCAAGACATTCCCGCCAGAACTCTAATGGATTATCCAGCAAGGAGGCTACTCACCGAAGCAAGTCTTCAATGTAAATGAGACTGGTCTGTTTTGGAGGAGGATGCCTGAGAGGACCTATATCTCCAGGGAGGAGAAAAAGAGCCAGGTTTTAAAGCGCAAAACACCGCTGACGCCTGCTGCTTGGTGCGTAACGTCTGACTTCAAGTTGAAGCCCTGCTGACTACTAACCCACAGGCCCTGAAAGCTTTAAGGATCACCTTCCTGTGATCTACAAGGCAAATAAGAAGGCCTGGATAACCAGCCGCTATTTAGCCATTGGTTGAATGTGTACGCCGCCCCTGCACTGAAGGAATACTGTGCCAAGGAGAACCTGACTCAAAATTCTTCTGATCCTTGACAATGCTCCAGCTCATCCTCCCAATCTTGACGACTTGCATGACAGTGTAAAAGTTGTATTCCTGCTTCCCAACACGACAGCACTGATGCAGCCTATGGACCAAGGCGTCATCGCCGCATTCAAGGTGTATTATTTACGCCGTACCATGGACCAGCTGCTCAAGGCTACAGGGACGGGAAAATAAACCCACGATCTGAAAATATTGGCGCGGCTTCAACATTCTTCATGTAATTGACAACATTGGCAAGGCATGGGAAGAGGTTTCAGAAAGTTGCCTGAATGGTGTGTGGCATAATCTGTGGCTTGAGTGTGTCAACAGGTTTCAGGGTTCACGGACTTAGTCCCTGCAGTGAATAGGGATATCCTCAGCTTGGCTAAACAGGCAGGCTTTGATGAGCTGGAATCAGAGGATATTGAGCAAGTCCTGGCATCCTATACAGTAGAGCTCACCAACGAAGATCTGCAACTGTTAACAGAACACAGTCCCGTTGAAGACATCGTCGACGACGATGAAGAACCTCAACAAACGCTAACTACCAAGAGGATGGCAGAAGTGTTCAACAGGATCCAGCAAGGAATGCAAATGCTTCTAGATGTCGACCCAAACAGAGAACGTAGCTCAAAGGTTCATTGATGACAGTCTTGGTTGTTACACTGAGATGTATAAGGAGAAGAAGAAGAGTAGCACCAAGCTGTCAACACTGGATTAATTTGTTCGTCACGACCGACAGGAGCAGCTTCTTCACAACAGCTGGCAGCCGAGGAGGAACAACCAGCAGCCGAGGAGGAGCACACAGCAGCAGAGGAGGAGCAACCAGTGGCGGAGGAACCCCAGTCAGAGCAGGAGGAGGAGGAGGCAGCCACAGTCTCAGTGACTCACCACCCTCCTCCTCCTCCTCTCCCACCTCCTCCTCCCCTCCCACCTCCACTACCCACCACACACTCGCTCTACCACCTCCGCCCATCAGTGAGTACCAATACAAACTTAGTAGTTGTATATGTATGCATTATTTTCTATATAAATGGCAATGATTTTCTGTATATGTAATGTATTTCATGGGTCAAAGGGAGGCTGGGGAACGTAACTCACGTATTCTATCTATTTCTTATGGGGAAAATTAATCCACTTAACGTTTTCATGAACATAACCCCGACGTTAAGTGAGGACTTACTGTATCTCATAAATGTATCCAATTATGTATTATGAAACTAATGATAAATTCCTCCACTTGGTTAATATTAAAAAGTTTATATAATAATTAACTGGTGATTAGGGAAGGAAATCTATGTATAATGACAAAATTTAGTTCTGGTAATGACAGTAGTTATGTTGACGGGTGAACAGCTGCTCTCGACTGACGACGGGGTTAGGGACCCAAATCCAGGTCGTAAGTCCGAATATATAGATAAAAAATTAAATTTTTTTTTAAATAAAAAATCTACAATGAAATACAGTATAGTAAAAGTAATAAATAATGAGGAATGGATACAGTGTGACTGAGCACTTACCTTTAATGTAGTCAGCTGAATGCACATGGGGGCCCCCATAATTTTCTATTTATACATGGAGATTACATTAACTGGAAACGTTTCGGTATAGAAAATGTGTGTCATTTGAAGAAAAAAAAAATTTGAAAAAAAAAAAGAAAAAAAGGTCACAACTCGGGCGGTCGTAAGTCCAAGCAGTCGTAAGTCGGGGACTACCTGTATATTATGACCAACCAATCCTGTCTTAATCACCTTCATCATTAGTACCTCTGACCAAACACACCTGTATGATAAGTCTCTGTTTACCTTCAACCTTTTTATATTTTAATTCAAAATTCCCAGACACATGAGGTATGAGGTAGAGGCTATTACACGACAGGTACAACAGACCAAGAAATTGTCACAAGCAGAGGTTAACTAAGGCACAGTGTGAAACTGGTACGAGGACTTACATCTGACCAACATTAGCCACCACAGTTTATTTCACCTGAAGATTAACCATCCTAACACTTATCTAACCTAATCTAACCTAACCTAACACTTACCTAACCTAACTCAAGGTAGCATAAAGGTGTCCAATCATCAAGTGAAATAAGGGGGGGGGGTAGGGGCTAACCTCCAGGTGATACAATGACTTTAACAGAGTCACCATAGAAGTTAACAACAGTTCATTGTCATTACAGTAAAGATATGGATGACTAAAGCCACATTGAGGCTCATTTATCACAACAGCCAGAAATCAAGTCCACTGTCAGTCTATGGAGAAGTTTTACACGTCAATTCTAAAGCCGGAGACGACCCCTTACCGAGAGCATTTCGTGGTGGATGTCGAAGTGGGCGTAGGAGTTGAAGTACCCCTCGTCGTCCTCGGGCCTCATGTCCCCTACTGTTTTTACCAAGACATCGTCGTTCTGAAAAATATCGTAAGAAAATGAAACAAATATGAGCGTCTATTGGTGTGGCTGCCTCTGGGGTGGGCGGCCATTGGGGTAAACACAATGAGAGGGTCATTAGTCTTTCTCCCTGACCAGTCATACAACATACACTGGCAGCCAACAAGGAATTAGTCTACAGTATGTAATTCCCCCTTGTTCCTTATGCTATGTTAACCCTTAGGCCCCGGGTGACCTTCCAGAATGTCCGCCTATTTTCCCGCCAATTTTTTTATTTTATTATTATTTTTGGAAAAGTTGATTTTGTTCTCAATTTAACCCCATAGGAGGGGGGGGGGGGGTGTTACTGCCAGCAGCACCCTAACCCGGGGCTTAAGGGTTACCGCTCTTCTGGGATAACCTCTACAGCACAGACAAACACATTCACTCAATGCTCACTTAACCTATTTAGTAATTTATTTTCCACTACAATTTGCTTCTGGCTCTATTATAACTCCACCTTTACTGTATTTTCTTATCTGACTCATGGTTATCACGGTCTAACACGCTCTCAGGCTATAGCAGCAGTAATTATAATCTTTATTTACTCTTTACCTTGTGTCATATTTATTCATTACACAGTGAAACCTTTATCTAATGGACAATATAGGGAGGACGGTCCGTTTTATCGAGGGTCTGTTACATGTGAGACCCCCAGCTAAAGGATTGTATGGAGAAAAGTTCGTTTATGGAGGTCTCACTAAACAGAGACCTCTATAAATTGTACATCTGGGGGTGGGGGTAATTTTTGTCTTCTGTCTTCAGCAACATAAGACATGAAGAATTACACAATGTTTACCTATTGTCCATTCCAATCTTTTTATTTATATTCCCATTTCTCCAACATAAACACTACCATGTGACAGTACAATAGTTAGTTCCAATATTATGACTATAAATTGCTCTACCTTACTGTTGGCTTGAACAGCTTGCAACATTCTCTGCATAACTTCCCGTTGCTTGCTGATAATCTCTGTTAACTCTTCATAAGTCGCTTCGTTATACTTGGTTTCTGCGCTCTGATTCAGTTGCTCTTGCCCGCACGTTACTTCCTCCACATCTAGGAATTATAAGAGCAGCTTCATGAAGTGTAACTCTAATGTACAGTACAGTACAGTACAGTACAGTACAGTACAGTACAGTACAGTACAGCACAGCACAGTACAGTACAGTACAGTACAGAACAGTACAGTACAGTACAGAACAGAACAGTACAGTACAGTACAGTACAGAACAGAACAGTACAGCACAGCACAGCACAGCACAGTACAGAACAGTACAGCACAGTACAGAACAGAACAGTACAGCACAGTACAGTACAGTACAGTACAGTACAGTACAATACAGTATTATTCCTACTCACACACAGATGGAAGAGAAAAGGTACATGCACACACCCACTGTGTTTGTGTAGACACAGTACTTGTAGCTGTTGTCTTAGCCCCTTCCTACACTTGTCTTGCTCAGGTGCTGTAGCCCGTCATCCACCCAACATTAACGTGACAGAGAAGTACAGTACAGTACATAAAGAAACAATGAGACAACAGTAACCAAGTCAGAGACTCCCTTCATCTTCCACTTGCCTTGAGTGCAGTGATCTACATGGGGGGTCGTCTATGAGGGAGCCCCCCACCCAGGCATTTCCTCGGGGGGGAGAGAATATCTACGGGGCAGAGAAAGTTTTAATCATTTGGTATTAATAAATCTGACTGTTGGGTTTTAACATAATAGCTTTAATAAATGAAAAACTGTCACCTTTTGGTTTGTTTTAGTAGGACTCAGTTTAGTGTTTTAAATATAAAGAATAAGATCGCCTAAACCAGCCTGTGCAGATTAACGGTTCCCGGCAACCTGACTCTGTCCAGACTCTGGGTCAGACAAGTAAATTTTTGTGTCCAAGTGGTCGGCGGACAAGTTAATATTTTAAGAGAAAAAAATCTAGAAGGAATTTGCCACTTGCCACAAGACTCCGCCTCACTGTGAGTTAATGAGCCGCTTGTTATCAGTGTACAGTCAACCCACACTTTACGCGGTCCCACATTCCGCGTTTCCACGTTTACGCGGTACCCTGCCGAAACCGGGATGCTCACATTCCGCGGTGCGTGTACCCCTTTACGCAGAGAGTGTCCGGCTCGACGCTATTTTTAGATTCGCCCCTCCTGCCTGCTCCCGCCTCCGCCTGGCCAAGCCGCGCTGTAAGGTTGCGCAGTGCATGTCTCTGTTGCGTTATCAGTGACGTCATATGACGTATCGGACTGTGATTGGCCACGCATCCCAACCTCCCTCCGCTGCTAGCTGTAATTGGTTTATAGTAATACAGTGAGTTCTGCTATAACGCGTGTTTTGATAACGCGAATTTGCTCTTACGCGATTTATGAATTAGGAACGATATTTGTATAACGAGAACGCTTGTTTGCTATAACGCGATTTTTGCTTACCATTTCTCCAATTTTGTGGTATTAACTGTGAATATGGTAAAGAAGAATATCTCCAAGAAGCGTTCTGGTGATAAAATTCCCGGTGATGATCGTAAAAGAAAGGATATAACCCTTGAAGAGAAGCTCGATGTTATTAACCTCAAAATCACCCTTCTCCCCCATCAAGTTACATTCATATTTTTTCAAGGTAAAGTGTTACATTTACTGTATGATTTCATTATTAGATATGAATGTAACATTTATTTAGACTAACATCCTTTGTGTTAGGCTAACTACTAAATTTTTTCGATTTCGAGTAATCTGCACCTAACCCTATTTTCTCCATAAGCCCTGTTATTTCTATTACGCGATTTTCTATAACACGATATTTTACAAGAACACAATTATCGCGTTATAGCAGAACTACCTGTATGACGTGTCCACCCGGGGGAGGGAGGGAGGGAGGAAAGACGAAGCTTGACCTAGCCGCGGCAGTTTCATCCCTCCAGGCCACACCATGTAAACGTGCATCCATTGTTCTGTAAAATGGCTTCCGCTGGACCACCGCCCCCAGAGAGAAACCTTTCCTTACCTGGACCCAGCCGCCCTAAGCCCAAGAAGACACGACGTTCCTTAAGCTACGAGGCGAAGTACAAGATCATCCAAGAGTTAGAGAAAGGAACAAGACAGGTTGATTTGGCGCGCCAGCATGGTGTAAACGAATCTACGATCCGGACGATAAAGAAGGATGCAGCCAAGATAAAGGAGCACATGAAGATCACAAAGTCTACAGGTGCTTCTATGATCAAGTATTTCCACAACCAGGTGCTTCTCAAGACAGAAAAATTACTTGTGAGCTCCTTGGTGCATCAGGCGAGATGGAACATGGCGGTCGACACGCGCTCTGTTAAGGAGTACGCACGTGAACTTTATGCTGCAGTGTCACGAAAGATGGGAATTACAGAGCTCAAACCCTTTAATGCTTCCTCTGGGTGGTTACAGAGGTTTAAGATGCGTAACAAGATCACCAATATCAACATTGGTGGTGAAGAAGCGAGTGCTGACCGTGCTGCAGCTCGGGAATTTCCTCCTTTTTTACGTGAGATTATGGAGGAAGGACAGAACACCGATGACCAGGTGTTTAACATGGACGAATCTGGTCTTTTTTTGAAAAAGCTACCTTCCAAGACCTTCGTTGTGAAGAATGCCAGCAAGATTCGGGGCCGGAAGTTGCAGAAGGAGCGCATCACCGTCCTGTTTACCACCAATGCCTCCGGTACCTGTAAGCTCAAGTTATCGGTGATCCACACAGCACGCAAGCCGCACGCCTACAAGTGCATGGACATGACCAAGCTAAATGTCCACTGGCTGACCGCACGTAAGGCGTGGATGTTCTCTACACTGTCCCTCTCCTGGTTTGATGACTGTTTCGTTCCCGATGTAAAGAAATTCTGTGAGCAACAGAATGTGCCATTCAAGATTTTGTTGCTGCTGGACAACGCACCAGGACACTCGCCCCTACTGTTAGATCGTCACCCCAACGTAAAAGTGGTCTTCCTTCCTCCCAACACTACGTCTATATTACAGCCCATGGACCAAGAGTTAATCTGTAATGTAAAAGCTGCATTCTCAACAAAAAATTCAAGCTCCTGAACGACTACACCAACACCAGGGAAGAGTTGCGTAACCTGAGTGACACCACCACCGATAGCAAGAGCGAAGAAGATGAGGATCAACAGTTGGCACAGCAAAAAATACTTTTCAAACAATTCTGGAGAGTATTTAACATCAAGAAAGCTGTGGACTTCTTGGTGGAGTCATGGGATCAGCTGTCTATTGCTACAATTCGTCACGCATGGAGACATGTGTTGCATGGAATACCAGGTGAGAGGAGGAGTCAATCTGTGACTGGTGAGGTTCAGACTGTTGCAGTAGCAGTGGACCTTGCCAGAGAAGCTGCGCAGAGTGTTACAGCTGCAGGCTTCTCCGAGACCACCAACGATGACATCCTGGAGGTGATAAGGGATCCTGATGTGACTACCGACAAGATGGTAGATGATGATGACGTCAGTGAAGAGGCAGGTGGTGCGTCATCCCAAGAAGAACACCGCTTATCCCATAGTAATGTAAGGGGTGCCATCGAGTGTATCGAGAAAATCAAGCTCCTCCTTTCAGACGACCCTGACGCAAACAGGTATGAAATCTTCACTACCCAGCTGTTGCAGACTATGGAGCCCTACATCAAGGTGTATCACGACAACATAAACACCAGCCGTCAGCAAAGCATAACAGAGTTCTTCGCCCGCAACCCACCACAGCCAGCCCAAGCCAGTGATAGTGACAGAGGTAGAGACAGTGAAGATGACTTTGAGGGATTTGTCAGGGAGGCCCTGACAAGTGTGGGTGACAGTGATGGTGACTCACCTGAGGGCCAGTAGCCTGCCCTCTGCCTCAGAACCAGCCGCCATCCCCGTATGCCGACCCATCTCTTCTACTAACGTAAGTGTTCCACCTAAGTTTTAGTTTTCCTAACCTAACCTTTATTTTTCCTAACCTAACCTCTTCTATATTAATTGTTTGTTCATACCATCATATAGTTAAGATAAAATTTTTACTACAACATAGTTGTGTGTCGTCAAAAAGTGGAGTTTGGGGGTCGGCCCGGTCTCTATTTCAATTAATCCCATATGTTATGTTGTTCACTTTACGCGTTTCTCACTTTCCGCGGTACCCTGTGGGTTATATTAACCGCGTAAAGTGAGGGTTGACTGTACTAGGATTACCGACCCATGACAGGTGCAGGTAACTTATCTCTACATTAAGCCTCTGTCTAGTCAGTCTGTGTCAAGTTGTCAAAGGAACCACCAAGCTGAGTAGATGACACACCAGTTATGACTTCACATGACAAGGGTTACTGCCACTGTGATGACACACCAGTTATGACTTCACATGACAAGGGTTACTGCCACTGTGATGACACACCAGTTATGACTTCACATGACAAGGGTTACTGCCACTGTGATGACACACCAGTTATGACTTCACATGACAAGGGTTACTGCCACTGTGATGACACACCAGTTATGACTTCACATGACAAGGGTTACTGCCACTGTGTTCATACACAAATTAAATGTGAATATTTTAAAATGTTTATCTAACTTTTACCATAACAAATTTGGGCAAGCAAATTTCCTTCAAAAATTTGTCAAGACAAGTACAGTACCAGTATATTTCAGGTCACCTGCCTAGGTCAAGTACATAATGTGCACAGCCTGGCCTAAGCCTAACCTAACCCCCAGGTAGTGTTAGTGTTTAATCATCAGGTGTAATAAACTGGGGTGGATAATCTTCAAGTGATCCAAAATATTTCTGATTATATACAAGTTTCAGGTATAAAAATTAACACAATAATTCCAAATATATAAACAAAACTGATGTGAAGTGATGACCCCCCTCACCTTGAACCAGGGGGGGGGGGGAGGAGAAACGGCAGACACCAAGGCTTATAACCAAATTCAATAACACGACTTTGAAATACCCCGACTTATTCACAATCTACACCAAGTGAGACTCTCCACCTCTACATGCTTCTTCACTTTTATATTCAATTCAGTTCTTCTCAACATGAACCACAGTGTCTCCAAGTGATTCTCCCGGTCAAGAGATTATGACATGATATATTATCTCCATATTGTCTCTCTCTCTCCTTCCATACACATCAACACACACTAAGTATTCTCTCTCTCTCTCTCTCTCTCTGGCTTTATGATGACTTAACCCTTCAGTATGATGACTTACGAGTAGGTCATCGTACTCGAGGTGTTAAGACAGGCACAGGGGGGGGTGTACAAGATAGCAGACCCCAAGGAAGAGAAACACCCACAGAATAACACTGGTGGGTATCAAATGACGGCACATAAGAGGGTGAGGCAGTCTCCAAACCCTCTCCAGCGCCATCACTAGTGCGGGGACTGACTGTGAATAATAAATCCTCTTAAATGAACCACTAGAGCTTGAACACCACAAGCAATAAGGATCAGCTGTCATATTTATTGGCCAGATCTTTAACATTTATTCCAATTTATATAAAAGATGTGGTTGAAAGTTAAACAACTTACTGAGCAAAAGGTTAACCAAATTTGAACATGAAATGAAAAAAAATTGCTATTAGTGTATAAACAATAAAATAGCATATTGTGGTGCATAGTGAAATATCTGGAGGCATGTTAACCTCAACTTATGTTAATAGAATATTTCGTATTATTATGTGTGAGCAGCGCTGGTACATGATACATAATGTTTCTTTTATGTATGTTGGTATTTCTGCAGCTTAATGTTGGAGTTGATTAATATTAGTGTAAGGTTTGTAGTCCCCTGGAGTATGGAGCTATGTCAGTCACTGGCCGTGGGAGTAGGAGGACGTCCCAGTTTGTCAGCGGTGGATACCTTTTTCAAATAGGGTTTAGTTGAGTATTATATTCAGTGCTGTTCTATTATTATCCATGGTGTGTGAAGAGCAATCAATTATTGTCTTGCGAGGTGGTTTATTGTTTATGAACGGTGCCAATACAGGTTGTACTTCTCTAGTCCGGCAACCTCAGGGCCTGACCGGTGCCGGACCATGGAAATTCACCCTTTTCCTGGTTAGATAGTGACTTGTGCTTATGCCTGGAAGCACTAGCACCACTTTCTCTGCGTCATGGTCTCTTTGAAGACATATTGAAGGGTTAAATGTCGTATAGTAGCTTCTCAAATTTCGCGAATTTTTAATTCTTAACGTATTTTATTGGAACACACAAAAAATAAATAAATAAAAATTTTGACGGCGGAAACTTGAATTTCGACGGGTTTGAACGGCCCGCCAACGTGCAGACGACGTGCATAATCGTGTAAACAGCGTCATTTCTCTTATGTACAAAAGATTCATTATTGTTTATTACTGAATGTCTTTTTTATTGAATTAATGTTTGTGTGCAAAATGAGCAATACAATTCATTAATAATACGTAGAAAATTAAAACACACGAGGAAATGAGACAGCATTGTTTTCGTTGATTACAAAACCAGTGACTGACTGGTTCTACATATAAAACTGAAGAAAATAAGACCTTAGTTGTAGCTGTAGTAAAATTAATATGGTTGTTTTAAGTAATGTTATTTAATGTTAATAAATGGAACAATAGAAGTAGCTAACGATAATGGTAAAGAAAAAAGAGAGATCGCATATGTAAGTGCGCACACGTGAAAACATATCGTCATTACTTTACACAAGAATATGAAAGCAACACTTATTTACTGTTCATATATATTTTAATTAATGTTTCTGAATTTGTTTTTATTGAATTAATGTACGTGTGTGCAAAATTAACAATACAATTTATTAATAATACGTGGAATATTAGAGGAGACGAGACGGCTGCCGGCATTGTTTATGTTAAAGCTTACGAAACCAGTGACTGATTGGTTCTACATATAAAACTGAAGAAAATAAGACCCTGAGTTTAGCTGTAGTAAAATTAATGTAAAAAATGAATATGGTTGCTTGAAGTACCTGTAATGTTATTTAATGTTAATAAATGGAACAATATAAGTAGCTAACCATTAATGGTAAAAAAAAAGTGAGACTGCTCGTATGTAAGTGCGCACATGTGAAAATATATCGTCATTACTCTACATAAGAATATGAAAGCAACACTTATTTACTGCTCATATATATTGAAGGGTTAAATGTTGTACTCTGTATAGACAAGCAGAGAGAGAGAGAGAGCAGCCGAACTGCCGGATGTAAACAAACCTTAATTTCCCGCGGCTTTTTTTTTTTAAGGGATTAGCCCACCCGGGCATAGGTCACTGACCCACATTGGGGCCTGAGGGGCAAAAATTTAATACTCCTGTAATAATAATAATAATAATTCAGATAAAAAAAAAAAAAAAAAGAAAGAAAAGCTGCCTATCTACCTATTGGACAAACTAAAATCATTCCGGACCACGGGAGTTTCCGGACCACAGAATGCCGGACTACAGAGGTACAACCTGTAGTAGTTGTTTATTAAGGATCATGTTTATTATTTATTCTCTTGATTTAATTTATCTTATGGAACCTACACACTTATTATGGTAAACTTTTGTTATTTGATTGTATTTAAATCCTTCGTGATGTGTATAATACCAAACCTTCTCTCCTGAACTGTTGTGATAAAGAGAGGACTGTGGTTGAACCCATGACCAAGATGTGTGGAGTTGCCACTTTGTTTTTGTGTCATATGTGGCCTCATTAGTGTACAGTATTAATCTTTAACATAATTCAAGTTAATAAATTATGGCATAACAATATCATAAAATACAATAGCACATAATATTTTATACACCAGAAATAGCTCCTTCCACACTCATACCATCCTGAGGCAACACAGTTCAGCCAGACTGTCACCAGATGACTCACAGATGTGTGGCTGCTGTGCTGTGTATATACCATGACCTCACAGGGAGTGCGGCCACACATACACACCTATGCTCTTCATTGGTCGTATTTTCTAGTTTTATATTTTATTTATTTCTAAGCCACATCGTTTACATAGAGTGAAGTAAGTGTTAAGGAAGTCTGTTTTCTGCAAATCAGTGCATTTTGACGAGTGGTTAAATTTTAAAACAATGATATTTGTTCTCAAATAAGGACCGACAAGTGATAAACACACTAATTGGGGAACGCTCCTGAAAATGCACGGATTTGAGGTCAGCCTGTAGCACTGTAGGATTTATTGGGGGACCCTAAGAGTGTGGATAACCTAACCGGAAGATATCTTTATCCGTCACCTCTCATAGGTGCCGGATAACTGGGGTTCTACCGTATAATTTAAACTCGGATGCCCTCACCTGAAGATCAAACACCCTACATTATTTCACCCGTGGATTAACCACCCTAATACTAGCTGTGGGCTGGGATTAGATTAAGTTACCATTAGGG
Organism: Homarus americanus; assembly: GCF_018991925.1. NCBI lineage: Eukaryota > Metazoa > Arthropoda > Malacostraca > Decapoda > Nephropidae > Homarus > Homarus americanus. The sequence goes on from NW_024718460.1 coordinate 39,058, forward strand.
TGGTTAATGTTCAGGTGATCCAAACCTTAAATGTACTGTATTATGATAGTGTTAACACCTACTGTACATGTCTATAGCTGTACTTATAGGCGTGTAAGATAACATTCTTAACACAATTAAAGCCACTACTGTATTCCTTCTATTGCAACAAGAGTAAACACAGAGCAGTACTCACCATACATAAGCAAGGAGTCCTCATCTAAGACAGGTTTCATATAACAATTACTCTCCCACTTGATCTTGTCTTCGCCGAATAACTTGTCCGGTCGCGGCCGTTCCCCTCGAATATAATTAACCAGTTTGATGTAACCGATTTGATCTAAATTAAACTTGCACACGAAGGCAACAAAGTCGAATCCGTGTGCGTCAATCATGTGCGCAAAGGCGACCTGTACGGAGGATAACACGTCGCCACAGAACAGACACAGTGTTTTCCCGATGACGACTTCTTCCATTTCCTCCCAGTCTTCTTCCTCTTCTTCGTCGTCGTCCGAACATTCATTTCTACACGTCATTTTTTCTGGAGGCGACGAGTTATTAACACGAGAGGTACGAGTTGGCGGCGGCGAGGTGTGAGGCCGGTCGTCGTCGTCCTCGAGGGCAGGCATGTCCTCACAGTCAGACATGGCACAACTTTTCTCTCTGCCGGAGGAGTAAATGTTATTAATAAAACATACATTGTTTTGGTGATATGATGTGTGGCCCAAGTAAAGGAGTCATTACTAGCCAACGAAATATTGTGGGTCAGAGAATATGACTCCTGAAATATTGGCTACCAGTAAGTAAGAACAATTACTCTGTAGACTTTTAATGAAACAATGTTATATTATACAAAGGTGATCTATTATAATGTACTAACACTTTTGTGAGCGCACCTAAATATATACAGTACCACAACCTACAACACTCTTCAATAACAACAGACATTTTTGTGGATTGTAGCCATCTCCTACACTGAATGAAATCATCAAGGAAATACTTCGTTCCACAGATGGTATACTGTACAGTACATACAGTAGTAAACCTATGGAGCAGTCTACCAGCTCAAGCTGTAGAAGTTGGGGGGTCAGTACCGTACTGGGCTACACAATAGCCCTTAACAAGACTATCAAGAACAATGAAGGATCAGTCCTACGCTGACCTCCATCCCTTGGCTTGGTCACCTCTAGTTGGGGTCACCATTAGGTATATAAATAAAGTAGGTAAAAATGCTTTATATTATTAAACTTTGACAATAATGTACCTTGTTGTCGTCCATCTTGTGCACGTTAGACTAAACACAAATGGGTGAAGGTTGTTTATAACCATTTCTTAATGTTTAACTTATAATTACCATCACTTAACATTGAGGCATTTGGTCTGTTCTTATAGCCTTTATTGTCCAGTGTCAGTACAGTACAGGAGACACACTGGATCACTACAGTACTGTGTCCTGGGTCTGGGACACAGTACTGTAGGAGTGGTCAGAAAAATGGCAAATGAAATTCAACACCAGCAAGTGCAGCGTACTTAATATTGGAAGAGAAAATACTGTCAATGTATACAGCCTTAACAACATCAACCTAGAGAGGTTGACTTGTGAAAGAGACCTAGGGGTACTCGTAAGACTGGACCTAAGGCCTACAAAACAGTGCGTTAATGTTCGAAATAAGGCAAACAGAGTATTAGGTTTTATATCTAGAAGTGTAAGTAATATGAGTGCGGAGGTCATATTGTAACTATATCTGGCGCTAGTCAGGCTGCACCTCGATTATGCTGTTCAGTTCTGGTTCCCTTATTATAGAATGGATATAAATTCACTGGAGTCGGTGCAGCGAAGAATGACGAAAATGATTCCGGGACTTAGAAACCTTCCATATCAGGATAGATTAAAGAAACTAAACTTGCATTCCCTAGAAAGACGAAGAGTGCGGGGAGATATGATAGAAGCATTTAAGTGGGTAAAAGGAATTAATAAAGGGGATATAGATAAAGTTCTTATAATAACCGAGCAGGATAGGACTCGTAGTAACGGATTTAAGTTGGATAAGTTTAGGTTTAGGAGGGAGATAGGAAGGAACTGGTTCACAAATAGGGTGGTGGACGAGTGGAACCAGCTTAGCAACTTTGTAGTAAGTGCTGGAATGCTGGAAAGTTTTAAAAGGAGGCTGGATAGATTCATGGATGATAGAGTGGTTGTAACTCTCGACAGGAGCTGCCATGCACAGGCCAACCGGCCTATTGCAGACTCCTTATGTTCTTATGTAATGTACTGTAGTGAGACACACGGGATAACACCTTCTTACTTCTCATTATTTTTTATGGAAACTCTATAGTGTTTTCATTCTCCCTATATAAGACTCAATATATAAGTATGTGTTCGCAACTTTAAATATTTACCAGAGCGCATTCACAGTAAAATAGCGTAAGTAGGAACATAGTCGGTCATGGCATAATATCTACAGCGGAGGGTGAAAAAGTTTTTATATTCATGGGGACTACCAAAGGCCTCCCCCCCCCCCCGTCGATGCAATGAATTGTTCCTAAGGTCCCAATAGGAAACCCGATCCAACAGGACTACCTTGGGGTCCATAGACGTCTCTAAATAATCACACACGATGGTGATCACAACTGGTCAGGTGGTGTAACGACTGTGCATATGTCCCAGGAAGAAGTATTTACACATTTGGAAATTTTTTGGATAATGACCATCTGCTGTTTTTCATGGTAACTGGGTTAAAAAATACCCAGTTAACACTTATTTTATTCAGATAATATAGTGTTATGAAACAATATAAAAATGGATGAAATTATGTGCTCGCCTAACCTAACCTGACCCAACCTATATCTTAACTCTCCTATGTCTATAAAACTCAATATTTACACAATAAAAATGAATAGAAGTGAAAGTAATCAGCATACAAAACTGTGTCTAAAAACATCCCCATAAGAACATAAGAACATAAGATAATAAGGAGTCTGCAATAGGCCGGTTGGTCTGTGCATGGCAGCTCCTGTCGAGAGTTACTACCACTCTCTATCATCCATGAATCTATCTAGCCTTCTTTTAAAACTTTCCAGCGTTCCAGCACTTACTACAAAGTTGCTAAGCTTGTTCCACTCGTCCACCACCCTATTTGTGAACCAGTTTCTTCCTATCTCCCTCCTAAACCTAAACTTATCCAACTTAAATCCGTTGCTCCGGGTCCTATCCTGCTCGGATATTATAAGAACTTTTTCTATATCTCCTTTATTGATTCCTTTTACCCACTTAAATACTTCTATCATATCTCCCCGCACTCTTCGTCTTTCTAGGGAATGCAAGTTTAGTTTCTTTAATCTATCCTGATATGGAAGGTTTCTAAGTCCCGGAATCATTTTCGTCATTCTTCGCTGCACCGACTCTAGTGAATTGATATCCATTCTATAATAAGGGCACCAGAACTGAACCGCATAATCGAGGTGCGGCCTGACTAGCGCAAGATATAGTTGCAATAAGACCTCTGCACTCTTATTACTTACACTTCTAGATATAAAACCCAATACTTATTTCGAACATTAACGCACTGTTTTCTAGGCCGTAGGTCCGGTCTTACAAGTACCCCTAAGTCTCTTTCACAAGTCGACTTCTCTAGGTTGATGTTGTTAAGGCTGTATACATTGACAGTATTTGTTCTTCCAATATTAAATATGCTGCACTTGCTGGTGTTGAATTTCATTTGCCATTTGTCAGACCACCCCTGCAGTTTATTTAGATCCTCCTGTAATGCATTTGCATCATGCCCTGAATTAATTTGCCGCCCTATTTTGGTGTCATCCGCAAAGTTGCTTATGTCACTGCTGATCCCAGTATCTAGATCGTTTATGTAGATTATGAACACGAGTGGGCCTAGTACTGACCCCTGGGGAACCCCAATGGTTACACGGCCCCACTCAGATTTAACACCATCTACGCTGACCCTCTGCGTTCTATCGGTGAGCCATGATTTTATCCAATTTAAAACTTCCCCACGATACCATGAGCCTTTATTTTTCTCAGAAGCCTCTGATGCGGTACTCTATCAAATGCTTTGCTAAAGTCCAAGTAAATAACATCGTAATTTTCGTCATTATCTACTACCTCGAAGACTTTCCTAAACAACGTCAGCAGATTACCGAACCGCTGACGGACACGAGTCGTATATTAGCCACACACTTCCCCCCATCTTCAAAGGCCCGCCCACTGTGCAAATCTTGGTCATATCTCCTAACCTAACCTAACATTAGCGCCAGAAATAAAGGTCATATATACATAAACAAATTTACACCGAAAACATTCATGTTCTATGGTGAAATGTCCTTTGTTAAGTACAGTAGTTAACCCTCTTCAGGATATTCTCACTTATTCAGCTGAGAGAACCCCTTGTTACTTAAGGCCAAGGGCACTGGTCTGCGGAGGAAAGTTACCCTGTGGGCCAGTTAAAACTTCCCTGGCAGGTCGTGATGTCTGCCACTTTACTTAATCGGTGGTAAAGTGTAAAATAATTAGTGGTAGACAAGATGACCCCACGACCTGCCAGGAAAGTGTTAACTGGCCCACAGGATAACTTTCATCTATACTGTACACAAATGCCACTGCCTACACACCTTCGGTTCTCCTCTCCGAACCACCACCAAATACTTTAATTACAAGAGACTATACCATGAAGGACTATAGTGAGGCGACTACCATGAAGGAGTATAGTGAGGCGACTACCATGAAGGACTACAGTGAGGCGACTACCATGAAGGACTATAGTGAGGCGACTACCATGAAGGACTACAGTGAGGCGACTACCATGAAGGACTATAGTGAGGCGACTACCATGAAGGACTATAGTGAGGCGACTACCATGAAGGACTACAGTGAGGCGGCATGAAGGACCGACTACCATGAAGGACTATAGTGAGGCGACTACCATGAAGGAGTATAATGGGGCGACCATGAAGGACTAACAGTGGGCGACTACCATGAAGGACTACAGTGAGGCGACTACCATGAAGGACTACAGTGAGGCGACTACCATGAAGGAGGTACAGTGGCGACTACCATGAAGGACTATAGTCGTGCTACTAACCTCCAGAGCTATAGTGAGGCGACTACCATGAAGGACTATAGTGGTGCTACTAACCCTCCAAGAGCTATAATGGGCGACTACCATGAAGGACTATAGTGGGCGACTACCTGAAGGAGTATAAGGCGACTAGGACTACAGTGAGGCGACTACCATGAAGGACTATAGTGAGGCGACTACCATGAAGGACTATAGTGGTGCTACTAACCTCAAGAGCTATGGTGAGGCGACTACCATGAAGGACTATAGTGAGGCTATGGGCGACTACCATGAAGGACTACAGTGAGAGGCGACTACCATGAAGGACTATAGGTGCTACTAACCCTCCAAGAGCTATAGTGAGGCGACTACCATGAAGGAGTATAGTGAGGCGACTACCATGAAGGATAGTGAGGCGACTACCATGAAGGACTACAGTGAGGCGACTACCATGAAGGACTATAGTGGTGCTACTAACCCTCCAAGAGCTATAGTGGGGCTGAAAGGAGTATAGTACTACATGAGGACTAGAGTGGCGACTACCATGAAGGACTGGACTACATGAAGGACTGGGCGACTACCATGAAGGACTACAGTGGGGCTACTAACCCTCCAAGAGCTATAGTGAGGCGACTACCCTATGAGTGATACTGCTACTCACCCTCCAAGAGCTATAGTGAGGCGACTACCATGAAGGACTATAGTGGTGCTACTCACCCTCCAAGACTATAGTGGTGCTACTACCATGAAGGACTATAGTGAGGCGACTACCATGAAGGACTATAGTGGTGCTACTCCTCCAAGAGCCCAAGAAGGACTACTATAGTGAAGGACTACGTGACCCTCCAAGAGCATGATGAAGGACTATAGTGGTGCTACTCACCCTCCAAGAGCTATAGTAGGCGACTACCATGAAGGACTATGGTGCTACTCACCTCAAGAGCTATAGTGAGGCGACTACCATGAAGGACTATAGTGGTGCTACTCACCCTCCAAGAGCTATAGTGGGGCGACTACCATGAAGGACTATAGTGGTGCTACTCACCAGAGCTATAGTGGTGCTACTATGAAGGACTATAGTGAGGCGACTACCATGAAGGACTATAGTGGTGCTACTCACCCTCCAAGAGCTATAGTGAAGCGACTACCATGAAGGACTATAGTGGTGCTACTAACCCTCCAAGAGCTATAGTGAGGCGACTACCATGAAGGACTATAGTGGTGCTACTCACCCTCCAAGAGCTATAGTGAGGCGACTACCATGAAGGACTATAGTGAGGCGACTACCATGAAGGACTGCGGGAAGTGGTGCTACTCACCCCCAAGAGCCAAGGCAGTGAAGTGACTACCATGAAGGACTTAAAAGTTACTCACCCTCCAAGAGCTATAGTGAGTAGCATTTACCATGAAGGACTATAGTGAGGCGACTACCATGAAGGACTTTAGTGGTGCTACTACCATGAAGGAATTATAAAAGAGTATCACCATGACAATTTAGAAAAGCACATGCAATTTCCATGAAGGACTATAGTGGTGCTACTCACCTCCAAGAGCTATAGTGAGGCGACTACCATGAAGGGACAGAAAGGTGCTACTTACCCAAAGGAGCTTAGTGCAGAGGCGACTACCATAGGGCTGACCTATAAAGTGGTGCTACTACATGAAGGACTATAGTGGTGCTACATGTAAGTGACTATAGTGAAGCGACTACCATGAAGGACTATAGTGGTGCTACTCACCCTCCAAGGACTATAGTGAGGCGACTACCATGAAGGACTATAGTGGTGCTACTCACCCTCCAAGAGCTATAGTGAAGCGACTACCATGAAGGACTATAGTGAAGCGACTACCATGAAGGACTATAGTGAGGCGACTACCATGAAGGACTATAGTGGTGCTACTCACCCTCCAAGAGCTATAGTGAAGCTGTTGTTGTGGCCATGAGGTGACACTGTACTGTATGTTACAACACTACCACGACCATTACAGCTGAGGTATTGTATGTTACAACACTACCACGAACATTATAGCTGAGGAATTTATTTTTTTATAAGAGTAAAAGAAGCTAAATATATTTATTATTTAAGATAAAATCATATTATAATTTAGATGTTAATTATATTTAAATAAAGTTAGGATATATTAAGATGTTGTGTTTCAATAAATATTAATAGGTATAGCCATTGGTTGTAGTACTTTCTCAACATAATAGGTATAGCCATTGGTTGTAGTACTTTCTCAACATAAACTCCCCAGTGATCAAGTCATAGTTTGTTAAGGTATGACTCTCCCTCTACACCTACTTTACTTAACTATACACATTTATAATATACAATTAAACCACATGAAAACTTCTCTATTAATACCTAGACATAACCAACTATCTATATAAATTTCAGTTGGAAAATATTAAAAATAAATTAAATATATATATATACAGTCTGTTTAAAATTCTAGTATTATAATTCTATATATTATTTAAATTTAAGAATTATTATTTATATCCATACAATTAGATTTAATGATGTATAAAAGGTAAAGGGAAGGTAGTCATTAAGGCCAACCAGAGACCCAGGACCACCTACCTTGTTAATGGCTCTATGGTCATCAGTCATAACTAATGTAATTTATCTTGCGGTAATTATCCCATGATATTGTGGTAGAGAATTAATTAACATTTACCTCCTGTTGAAAATAAACTCCAGTGAATAATTGGTATATAATTTTTATTTGATGTTTTTCTTATCTTATCTCAATATTTCACTTCCTATTACCAGTAGTTAACATTTATGTGTTTGTTTTTTATGATGTTTATGTAAATTAAATATACTATGTAATATAACTGGTGAGGTAATGTTGAAATAACACTGATTTTATTAACTATCATTGGTTAAATCGCCTTTACTGTACTGTATATAAATTATTATTATTATTATTATTATTATTATTATTATTATTATTATTATTATTATTATTTCAGGTAAAACCACATCAAACACCATCAGAAAAATATATCAACCTAACCTAACCTAACCTAACCTAACCTAACCTAACCTACCTCAACCTAGCCTAACCTAACCAAACTTGCTCTGACCTAACCTAACCTAACCTAACATGAACTAACCTAACCAAAATTTATATGACCTAACCCAACCAAATATGACCTAATCTAACCTGACCTAACCAAACTTTGACATGACTTAACCTGACCAAACTTAACCTGACCTCACCAAACTTGACCTGACCTAACCTGACCTGATGTAACCCGACCTAACCAAACTCTGACCTGACTTAACCTGACCTAACTTAACCTAACCAAACTCTGACCTGACTTAACCTAACCTTATCAAACTCTTATTCTTGTATGGACACATTATGGTTGTGTTAATATTTAGTGTTGTGAACTGAGTTAATACTACAGGCTGTAACATGGAAGACGACCTCCTGTGTCTCAGATGGAGGGATCACCTCTCTACCCTCTCCCACATGCTTCCTGCTATAAGACAAAGGGTCAGTAAAGTACAGTAATTAGTTAGTAGAGTTATACAGGGGTCCTCGTTATAAGTGGTTAATGTCAACCAGATAAAGGCCACTCATAATGAAACACTTATAAAGGGCAATTAATTCCCATTAGAATTAATAGTAATACTGTAATGTGTAATAGGAACAATCACGTTGTAGTTGACGCTCATAAAGAGTTTACTTTGGTATCTTTTAACACCTCAACCCGCCAGGATTCAAACCCACGGCCCACGAGCCCATGACTGTGACCACCTACGTGATACGGGTAGTCCCCCTTAGAGGTTCACGGCGCCATAAGCTCGTTAAACAGGCTTTGTGTGAAATATAACAGAGTCTAGGACTGCTTTTGTATCCTGGTGGTCCAGCGGTTAGCATTGTTAAATAATTTATTACACATTATTTTTTTATTATTTAACTTTACAACAACTTATTTAAAGTCCTAAAAGTTGCTTGGGGTCAGTGTGTTGATGTGGCACAAGTTACCTCACCACTCACACATCTCAGTAAAAGTGGTTCACTGAGACACTTACCACTTCTTATGATGTGTAACTTCTAATTTCACGTCCATCCTATACTACTGTACTACAGTGCAGGTGATAAGGATGACCTTTCACAGAGTGGGAGGCAGGCAGGAATTTCAATCACTCAAACACTTGTGATGATCAACAGATTTCAGCCTTAGAATACTCTTAACTGTGGGGAGTTGTTACATGTACCTCCACAATTATTTGACCACTTATAGAAGACACTCATAACGGGAACCCTCTACTGTACTGTGATCCCTCGGTTAACGAGCGCCTCGGTTAACGATTTACCTTCCATAAGATTCTTAACTTCGGTTAACGAGCAATCCCTCGATTAACGAGTTTTTTACGAGCCGACTTCAACGTGTTTTCGCTTGCATTTGGCGGTCCACCAGCTGTAGTATTAGTCCGCCAGTACAGTAATCGGTTTTAGGGCTTAAATTCTCTACTATTTTAGTAAATATCAAGAAGTTTATACTATTCAATAATTTTAAAAGTTTAATATTAACTTTTTTAGTCATTTTAACAATTATTGAACATAATTGAAGGTAAAGAAACTAGTTTCTGGCGTGCCATCCAGCCTGTTAACACACCAGACAGGCGTTAGTCTCTCTGTGTTTTCAGTGGAGGTAACATCTTGCTTGAGACTCTCTTCAACTTAACGCTTTTTTTCTGTTTCCAAGCAAATTATTGGTCATTTTGAAATTTATTTTACATATTGACAATATATAATGCAGTGCAGTGTTGATTTAAAGAAAATAATCTAGAATTACACCAAGAGAACTAAAATTTTATGGGTGAAATGGCACCATGGGGTGACTTCTCTTCCACTCCAACGCCTTCTCTTCTCCGTTCTCCTCCACCCCCACTTCTAATTCCCATCATCATCAACCAGGAACCTTCTACATACACACCTCAAAGTAAGTGTACTTTACTGCATTTTTTTTTGCTTTGTATGTACTTTTCGGTGAGCTGGAACCAATTACCCAAAAACCCATTCAAACAATGGTTTCGGTTAATGAGTTTTTCGGTTAATAAGCAACCTGCTGGAACGAATTGTGCTCGTTAACCGAGGGACCACTGTAGTCCCTTCACTCAAACCTTCTAACTCAGGCCTAGGGTCAATTTGTAACAAGGCAGCTGATTGGTTGGCAGACGGGAAGAGTCACTACTGTATATAATGTACAGTGGTCCCTCGGTTAACGAACACCATTCGTTCCAGAAGGTCGTTCGTTAACAGAAAATTTCGTTAACCGAATCTATTATTTCAATGGGATATTGGTTAATTGGTTCCAGCTCTCCGAAAAGTACATACAAAGCAAAAAAAAAAATGCAGTAAAGTACACTTACTTTGAGGTGTGTATGTAGAAGGTTCCTGGTTGATGATTATGGGAATTAGAAGTGGGGGTGGAGGAGAACGGAGAAGAGAAGGCGTTGGAGTGGAAGAGAAGGGAGAAGAGAAGGAAGTGGGGGTGGAGGAGAAGGGAGAAGAAAAGCATTTTAATGCTTCTTGGAAGGCGAGTCACCTTCCATAATAATGTCAGGGACCTCTGGACTGACAGATTCTCTAACATGAAAATCCTCTCTCCTTCTTGAAGAGGAACACTGAGGGGAAGCATCTTTCTCACGCTGTCTTTTAAAGAAGAAGCTGTCAAGTGTTAGTAGTGTGGTATTTCCCCTGATCATTAGCTGGTTCTTGAAGGAGACCACTCTGTCCTCCGTGGCACACAACTTAGGTTCTGTTGTTTCCACATCTGGGCGCCTTGAAGCCAGTTTCCTGAACATCTCCCAGTAGTGAACAACATCTTTTAAGTCTGAAGAAGACATATGGTCATCACTTTCCTTTTCCTCCTCACCACTGTCAGCCTCTACCTGTAACATCTCATCCAGTTGCTTCAAGTCATCAGGAGTAAGTTCCTCCTCATGAGACATCACAAGCTCTTCTACATCCTCCTCCTCCACTTCAAGGCCCAATGACTGACCAATGGACACAATGAATTTTACAGTCTCCAGGATTTTGTATTGCGTCTTCCAGAACTGTGCTAGTGATAGATCAGGATCAGTGGAAGTTGCCTGATGACACTTTCTGAACATTTTCTTCATGTACAGCTTCTTGAAGTTGCTGATCACATTCTGGTCCATTGGCTGTATGATTGATGTAGTGTTGGGAGGCAAAAACAACACTTTGACAGTCAAATCGAGCCTCCAAAGTGCTCGCAAGTTGAGGGTCATGACCAGGGGCATTATCCATGAGGAGAAGAGCCTTTAAAGGGAGTTTATTGGTGGTTAGGTAGCTCTTGACAGAAGGGCAAAACACCTCAACAGCCCATTCATTAAAGAGTGGTCTCGTTACCCATGCCTTACTGTTGGACTTCCAATAAACTCCAAGCCGTCCTCTTACCACCTTTTGTTGATTGAACACCCTGGGGTTCTCAGAGTGGTAGACAACCATAGGCTTCAGTCGGAAATCCCCTGAAACATTGGCACCAAGCAATAGTGTGAGAAGGTCTTTCATGGGTTTATGCCCAGGTAAAGAGGCTTCATCTCTGGTGATGAATGTTCTTTTGGGCATTTTCTTCCTGAACAGCCCAGTTTCGTCCACATTGAATACTTGCTGTGGAAGATAATCCTCTTCATCCATCAGTTCCTTGAACTCTACTACAAATTTTTCAGCTCCTTTACCTGCACTGGCAGCTTCACCATGCCTAACAACACTAAAAATGGCAGCTCTTTTCTTAAACTTATCGAACCAGCCCTTGCTGGCCCTAAACTCTTCAAAGTCAGTTTCAGAAGAACTAGGTTGATCTTCCTTGAAATGTTCGTAAATTTCCCTGGCTCTTTCACAAATGAATTCAGTAGAAATTGAATCTCCTTTCATTTGTTTTTCCTTAATCCAAATGAGAAGTAACCTCTCTGTTTCTGCAATTAATGATCTACCTTTAAACACTCTGGTAGATTTGTCTCTCACTTTCACTTCTTTAAATTTTTCTTTGTGCGCAAGAATTGTAGACACAGTTGATGCCGACAGCCCATATTCTTTACTTAGTACAGTGGTTCTAATACCTTCTTCATGTTTCTTAATAATTTCCTGTTTCACTTGAATTGAATTCGCCTTTCTAGATTTTTTTGGACCCTTGCCTGATGCAGTAATTTCACAACTAAAATTTTAAGTTCACTAGCTGTAATTCAAGATTATTTTATTTAAATCAACACTGCACTGCGCTATATATTATCAATATGTTAACTAAATTTCAGAATGACCAATAATTCTACTGTAAAAATGTAAAAATACTCTGTATTCAAGAGAGCGACAAACACGATGTTTCCTCCACTGTAAACAAAGTTAAACAGAAATGCTTTGGCGGGTGAGTCAAGCGGCTGATGAGCGCACAAAAAACTAGTTCCCTGTACTGCATATATTATCAATATGTTAACTAAATTTTAAAATGACTAATAATTTTAATATAAAAAATGCAAAAATATTAAAGAGCACAACTTTCTTGATATTTACTCCTCTGGAAACGAATGTAAACATAGAACCAATTACTGTATTGGCGTACTAGCCGATCAGCTGATGCGCACAACAAAACGTGTTGGCGTAAGGATTTCGTTAATCGAAGTTTTGTTCGTTAATCGAACTGAAAATCCTTATGGGAGCTAATTCGATAACCAAAATTTTGTTAATTGAACCGTTCGTTAACCGAGGGACCACTGCATATTATTTATATTATGATGTTATAAGGGACAATAACTGTTGTGTATTGATCTGTGATAATTTCCAGACTTGAGGAAGTAAACATTAAAACAATCTGGTAACATAAACAGAACAACAATTCTTGTACAGTACAAATTATGAGTGAGATCGTCCACCACTCTGCGTGATGACACGTGGTGAGGCGGAGTTTATGTCCCAGAATTTATTCATCATGTTCGTACGACAGTTATGTTACCAGAGTGTTTCAATGTTTACTTCCTCAAGTCTGGAAATTATCACAGATCAATACACAACAGTTATTGTCTCTTAATATAAATATGATACATTATATACAGGTTTTGACCATTATATAATGGGGTAAGGACTTTGAAAAGCCATCATAAGCTGAGAGATTGCACAGTACAGCACAGTACAGTATATTAATAACTTATGGGTAAAATAGGTTCTGTTCCTGAGACCCTGAAGAGCCAGAGTTATCACCCACTGGTTATATTTCAGGTTGACAGCTGTAATTTTATTGTATTAATATTATTTTTTTGGCTCTGTCACATGCACACACAATGTTTCATACAGACTGTGCAACAAGTAAATATTATAAGGTTAAAAACATAAAGGGAATAAACATTTATTACATGGGTGAGAGAGATAACACAGAGCCAGGGAGGGGGAGCAGCTGTCCTCTGTAGTGACACAGTTGCCAAGTGGTAATGCAAATTTGTAATTATAATTTGTATGTATTCCTCATATTTACTGGTACAGCATATGTTTTATGTAGAAAGAATAGTTTCTCCCACATGCAAGCCATCGTCTGGGTGACTTGACAGTTCAACTGCTTCGTCTGGCAGTCACCGGGGACGGACAGAACCTCCCACACACCCTGTGTCTTACGCCATTCCAATATTGTGTCGACATTTCTCTGAGTATTGTGAGTTATTTCACATCGCCTTTTCATAGCAGTGACGACGCAGGAAGAGCATTCAGGTGGTGACCGTCGTAAATCTGATCCTAGTCATCACGCAGCGGTGTTTGTTAATTTCTTAACATCGTAAAACTGATCAATTGTAAATCAGTCAATAGTACAGTATAACAGTTAACAGCTGTACAAACGAACAGTAGCGATTTTTCCCTCGTCCGTTCATCAACCAATCGGCTGCCTTGCTACACGCTCACCCTAGACCTCAGTTGCAAGCTTTCAGTATAGAGACTACAGTATAATCAGAGGCAGTCCCTGACTTATGACAGGGATCAGTTCCTGGACCCTCATCATAAGAAAATTTGTTGGTAAGTCACAACAGTGTTAGTTCCATAGTTTAAGTTAGGTTAAAGCACAACTCTACCTATACAAAACAACAATAATATCCCAGACACAATAAATAAAGTGACATTAAACGATATAGAATAATGTAAAAATGGGATTTAATAAAAACAATTTGCGTTGAATGTATTGTGATCCTGTTGTAAGTGTGGATGATTGTGACATGGTCGTAACTCAGCGACTGCCTGTACTGGCAGTTGATGTACAGTACAGTTGTGGAGTACATTGTTAGACCTACCTGTGTCTCAACTGGTCTTCCATGTGTACTGCACTGTACGGTCAGTTCTGTTATAACGCGATAGTTGTGTTATAGAAATTCGCGTAATAGAAATAACAGGGCTTATGGAGAAAATAGGGTTAGGTGCAGATTACTACTCGAAATCGAAAAAAATTTAGTAGTTAGCCTAACACAAAGGATAGCACAGTCTAAGTAAATGTTACATTCATATCTAATAATGAAATCATACAGTAAATGTAACACTTTACCTTGAAAAAATATGAATATAACTTGATGGGGGAGAAGGGTGATTTTGAGGTTAATAACATCGAGCTTCTCTTCAAGTGTTATATCCTTTCTTTTACGATCATCACCGGGAATGCGATCACCAGAACGCTTCTTGGAGATATTCTTCTTTACCATATTCACAGTTAATACCACAAAATTGGAGAACTAGTAAGCAAAAATCGCGTTACAGGAAACAAGTGTTCGCGTTATACAAATATTGTTCCTTTATTCATAAATCGCGTTAGAGCCAATTCGCGTTGTCAAAACACGCGTCATAGCAGAACTCACTGTACTGTACTGTACTGCACTGCACTGCACTATACTGTACTGTACTGCATTGTACTGTACTGTACTGCACTGTACTGTACTGCACTGTGCTGCACTGTACTGTACTGTACTGCACTGTACTGTACTGCACTGTACTGCACTGTACTCTACTGCACTGAACTGTACTGCACTGTACTGCACTGCACTGTACTGCACTGTACTGTACTGCACTGTACTGTACTGTACTGCACTGCACTGTGCTGCACTGTACTGTACTGCACACAGTACCGCACCGCACCACTGCACTGCACATTGTACTGTACTGTACCGTACCGTACTGCACTGTACTGCGTACCGCACTGTGCACTGTACTGCAGTGCACTGTACTGCACTGTACTGCACTGCACTGTACTGCACTCTACTGCACTCTACTGCACTCCCCACTGCACTTCACTGTACCGTACCGCACTCTACTCTACTGCACCTCATTGCACTGTACTGTACTGCACCGCACTGTACTGTACTATACTGTATCACGCACTGTACTGTACTCACTGTGTTATACTAACTGCACCGTACTGCATCACTGTACTGCACTGTACTGTACTGCACTGTACTGTACTGTACTGGTACTGCACTGTATTGTACTGCACTGTACTGTACCGTACTGTATCGTACCGGTACTGCGCTACTGCACCAGCTACTGCACCCTGTACTGTACTGTACTGTACAATGTACATTGCACTGATCGTATGCACTGTACTGTATCATGTATTGTACTGCACTGTACTGCACTGCATTGTGTACTGCACTGTATTGTACTGTACTGTACTGTAATACCACTGTACTGTACTGTACCAGCACTGTACTGTACTGTACTGTACTGTACTGTACTGCACTGTACTGTACCTGTACTGTACTGCATTGTACTGTACTGTATCAAATGCACTGTACTGCACTGTACTGTACTGCACTGGTACTGTACTGTACTGTACTGCACTGTACTGTACTGTACTGTACTGTACTGCACTGCACTGTACGCAACTGTACTGTACTCACTGTACCTGTACTGTACTCGCACTGTATTCTCACCGTACCGTACTGCACTGTACTGTACTGCACTGTACTGCATCACTGCACTGTACTGTAACTGTACTGTACCTGTACTTCAATCGCATCACTGCACTGTACCTGTACTGTACCTGTACTGTACTGCACTGCACTGTACTGTACTGCACAGTACTGTACTGCACTGTATCAAATGTACTTGTACTGTACTGTACTGTGTTGCACCAAAACTGTACTGTACTGTACTGTACTGTACTTGTGCTGGTACTGTACTGTACTGTACTCACTGCACTGTACTGTACTGTACTGTACTGTACTGTAATTGTACTTCACTGTACTGTACTGTACTGTACTGTATCACTGTACTTGCCTGTAACACCAATGCACTGTACTGTACTCTACACTGTAATTGTACTGTAGTACTGTACTGTACTGTACTGCATCAATTGTACTGTACTGTACTGAACTGTACTGTACTGCACTGATCATACTGCACTGTACTGCAATTGTACTGTACTGTACTGTAAATCCAAAATATGTTTAGAAATTACTTTACATAAGACTTAAAGTATTATAAATATTGATTTGGGGAATTTAGAATACCTCCATTGAAGTTTTCACATAAAGTACAGTACAGTGTTACCTGTGAGTGAGACTGATCAACTGTGTGAGGGTCTAGTTGTGTTTATGTCAAGCACAGGCACAGCATACCTGAGTGAGACTGATCACTGTGAGTGGGTCTAGTTGTGTTTATGTCAAGGACAGCACAGCACATGGAGGAGACTGATCAATCAAAGGAGTGGGTCTAGTTGTAGGAAGCTTATGTCAAGTACAGTACAGTATTAATGCTGAGTGAGACTGATCAAATCAGAGTGGGTCTGCTGTGTTTATGTCGGGCACAGCACAGTACAATGCTGAGTGAGACTGGATCAACTGTGTGAGTGGGTCTAGTTGTGTTTATGTCAAGTACAGTACAGTATTACGGAGGAGATCGTCAACTGTGTGCGAGTGGGTCTAGTTGTGTTTATGCTGCCAGTACAGTAATACGAGTGAGACTGATCAACTGTGAGTGGGTTCAGTTGTGTTTATGTCAAGTACAGCACAGTATTAATGTTTGAGGAGACCGATCAACTGTGTGAGTGGGTCTAGTTGTGTTTATGCCGGGCACAGTACAGTACAATGGAGTGAGACCGATCAACTGTGTGAGTGGGTCTAGTTAAAAGCTTCTTATGTCAAGCACAAAGTATTGTGCATACTTGAGTGAGACCGATCAACTGTGAGTGGTCTAGTTGTGTTTATGTGTCAAGTACAGCACAGCATACTGGAGGAGACTGATCAACTGTGTGAGGGTCTAGTTGTGTTTATGTCAAGGCTGTACAGTACATTGAGGAGACTGATCAACTGTGTGCGGGGTCTAGCTACTTATGTCAAGGCCAGTACAGTATTACTTTTTGAGCAGACCGATCAACTGTGTGAGTGGGTCTAGTTGTGTTTATGTCATACAGCAGTATTACCTGGAGGAGACTGATCAACTGTGTGAGTGGGTCTAGTTGTGTTTATGTCAAGGCCAGCACAGTATTACTTGAGTGGGAGACTGATCAACTGTGTGAGTGGGTCTATTGTGTTTATGTCAAGTATAAAATACACACGGAGTGAGACCGATCAACTGTGTGAGTGGGTTCAGCTGTGTGTTTATGTCAAGGTACAGTACAGTATTACTTGAGTGAATCGATCAACTGTGAGTGGGTCTAGTTGTGTTTATGTCAAGTACAGTACAGCATACGGAGGAGACTGATCAACTGTGTGAGTGGGTCTAGTTGTGTTTAAGTGTCAAGTACAGCACAGTATTACTTGAGGAGACTGATCAACTGTGTGAGTGGGTCTAGTTGTGTTTATGTCAAGTACAGTACAGACATGGAGTGAGACTGATCAACTGTGAGGGGTCTAGTTGTGTTTATGTCAAGTACAGTACAAAGGCTACCTGGAGGAGACTGATCAACTGTGTGAGTGGGTCTAGTTGTGTTTATGTCAAGTACAAAGCAGTATTACTTTTGAGTGTGAGCCGATCAACTGTGTGTGAGTGGGGTCTAGTTGTAAGCTTATGTCGTAAGGCTGTGCACAGTACATTTGAGTGAGACTGATCAACTGTGTGAGTGGGTTCAGTTGTGTTTATGTCAAGTACAGTGTACAGTATTACTTGAGTGAGACTGATCAACTGGTGTGAGTGGGTCTAGTTGTGTTTATGTCAAGTACAGCAGTATTGGGCTGAGGAGACTGATCAACTGTGTGAGTGGGTTCAGTTGTGTTTATGTCAAGCACAGCACAGCATACGGAGTGAGACTGATCAACTGTGTGAGTGGGGTCTAGTTGTGCTTCTATTTATGTCAAGTACAGTACAGTATTACTTGAGTGAGACTGATCAACTGTGTGAGTGGGTCTAGGTTGTGTTTTTATGTCGGCACAGTACAGTATACTTGAGGAGACTGATCAACTGTGTGAGTGGGTCTAGTTGTGTTTATGTCAAGCACAGCACAGTACACCTGAGTGAGACTGATCAACTGTGTGAGTGGGTCTAGTCAGGCTTATGCCTGGCAATGCACAGTATTACTTGGAGCGCGAGACTGATCAACTGTGAAAGGGTCTTAGTTGTATATATGTCATACAGTACAGTATTACTTGAGTGAGACTGATCAACTGTGTTAGTGGTCTAGTTGTGCTTATGTCGGCACAGTACAGCATTACTTGAGTGAGACTGATCAACTGGGTGTGAGTGGGTCTAGTTGTGCTTTATGCTCGGCACAGTACAGTAATAATGCTGGAGAGACTGATCAACTGTGAGTGGGGTCTTGTTGTGTTTCATGCCGGGCACAGCCACAGTATTACTTGGAAAGGAGACTGATCAACTGTGTGAGTGGGTCTAGTTGTGTTTAGTCGGCACAGCACAGTATTACGGAGGAGACTGATCAACTGTGTGAGTGGGTCTAGTTGTGTTTATGTCAAGCAGCACAGATGGAGTGTGAGACTGACTAACTGTGTGAGGGGTCTACAGGCTTATGTCGGGCACAGTACAGTATTACCCGAGTGGAGACTGATCAACTGTGTGAGTGGGTTCTGCTGTGTTTATGTCGCACAGCATGTATTACTCTTGAGTGAGACTCGATCAACTGTGAGTGGGTTCCAGTTGTGTTTATGTCAAGGGCTGTACAGTACAATGAGTGAGACTGATCAACTGTGTGAGTGGTCTAGTTGTGTTTATGTCGGGCACAGCACAGACACGGAGGAGACTGATCAATCAGGAGGGTCTAGTTGTGTTTATGTCAAGTACAGCACAGTATTACTTGAAGAGACCGATCAACTGTGAAAGGGTTCATTGTGTTTATGTCATACAGTACATTACTTGGAGGAGACTGATCAACTGTGTGAGTGGGTCTTATGTCAAGTACAGCACAGTATTGACGGAGTGAGACTGATCAACTGTGTGAGTGTCTAGTTGTGGCTTATGTCAAGCACAGTTGTGCACATTTTTTTTGAGTGAGACTGATCAACTGTTAGTGGGCTCCGTGCTGTGTTTGCGTGGCACAGGCCAGCATTACCTGAGCGAGACCGATCAACTGTGTGAGCGGGGTTCAGTTGTAGGTGTTTGCTATGTCGCGCCAGTACAGACACGGGAGCGGAGACCGATCAACCGTGTGAGGGTCTAGTTGTGCTTATGTCAGGGCACAGCACAGTATTACGGAGTGAGACCGACTCAACTGTGTGAGTGGGTCTAAGCCAGGTAAGCTTATGCCGGCACAGTACAGTACACGGAGTGAGACTGATCAACTGTGTGAGTGTCTAGTTGCGGCTTATGTCAAGTACAGTTGTGCATTACTTGAGTGAGACTGATCAACTGTGTGTGAGTGGGTCTAGTTGTGTTTATGCCAAGTACAGCACAGATACTTGGAGTGAGACTGATCAACTGTGTGAGTAATCTAGTTGTGTTTATGTCAAGGCCAGTATTAATTTTTGAGGAGACTGATCAACTGTGTGAGTGGGTCTACAGGTTTTATGTCATACAGTACAGTATTACCTGAGTGAGACTCGATCAACTGTGTGAGTGGGTCTAGTTGTGTTTATGTCGGGCACAGTACAGTATTACTTGGAGTGAGACTGATCAACTGTGTGAGGGTCTAGGGGTTGTGTTTATGTCAAGTACAGCACAGTACATTTGAGTGAGACTGATCAACTGTGTGAGGGGTCTAGTTGTGCTTATGTCAGGCACAGTACAGCATATTTGGAGGAGACTGATCAACTGTGTTAGTGGGTCTAGTTGTGTTTATGTCAGCAGCACAGTACACGGAGTGAGACCTCGATCAACTGTGTGAGTGGGTTCCAGTTGGTGTTTGTCAAGTACAAAGTACAGTATTACTGAGTGTGAGACTGATCAACTGTGAGTGGGTCTAGTTGTGTTTATGTCAAGTACAGTACAGTACATTTGAGGAGACTGATCAACTGTGTGAGTGGGTCTAGCTTGTGTTGGCGTCAAGTACAGTACAGTATTACTTGAGTGAGACTGATCAACTGTGAGTGGGTTCAGTTGTGCTTATGTCAAGTACAGACAGTATTGGCCTGAGTGAGACCGATCAACTGTGTGAGTGCGGGTCTAGTTGTGTTTATGTCAAGCACAAAGGACGTGCATATTTGAGCGAGACTGATCAACTGTGTGAGTGGGTCTAGTTAGGTTATGTCATACACAGTAATATTTGAGTGAGACTGGATCAACTGTGTGAGTGGGTCTAGTTAGTGTTTATGTCAAGTACAGTACAGTATTATTTGAGTGAGACTGATCAACTGTGTGAGTGGGTCTAGTTGTGTTTATGTCAAGGCCAGTACAGTATTAATGGAGTGAGACTGACTGTAACTGTGAGCGGGTCTAGCTGTGTTTATGTCGGCACAAAGTGCCAGTATTACTTGAGTGAGACCGATCAACTGTGTGAAAGGGTTCAGTTGTGTTTAGCGTCAAGTACAGTACAGTACACGGAGGAGACTGATCAACTGCGTGAGTGGGTCTGTTGTGTTTATGTCAAGTACAAGTAATACCTGATCGATCAACTGTGTGAGGGTCTTGTTGTTTATGTCGGGCACAGCACAGGCACATTTGGAGGAGACTGATCAACTGTGTGAGTGGGTCTAGTTGTACTATGTCAAGTACAGCACAGTATTACTGAGTGAGACTGATCAACTGTGTGAGGGGTCTAGTTGTGTGTGTTTATGTCGGGCACAGTACAGTACATTGAGTGTGAGACTGATCAACTGTGTGAGTGGGTCTAGTTGTGTTTGGTGTCAAGTACAGTACAGTATATTTTTGAGCAGACTGATCAACTGTGTGAGTGGGTCTAGTTGTGTTTATGTCAAGTTCTGCACAGCACATTTTTGTGGGAGTGAGACCGATCAATCAACAAAGAGTGGGTCTTGTTGTGTTTTATGTCATATTACAGCACAGACATTTGGAGTGAGACCGATCAACTGGGTGTGAGTGGTCTAGCTGTGTTTGGCGTCGGGCACAGTACAGTATTACCTGGAGTGAGACCGATCAACCGTGGTGGGTCTTGTTGTGTTTATGTCGTAAGTACAGTACAGTATTGTATTTTGAGTGAGACTGATCAACTGTGTGAGTGGGTCTAGTTGTGTTATGTCAAGTACAGCACAGTACATGAGGAGACTGATCAACTGTGTGAGGGTCTTATGCTTGAGGTCATACAGTACAGTATTACTTTGAGGAGAGACTGATCAACTGTGTGAGTGGGGGTTTTGTTGTGCTTGTCGGCACAGTGCTGTGGCTACTTGAGGAGATAGATCAACTGTGTGAGTGGGTCTAGTTGTGTGTTTATGCTCGGCACAGCACAGCACATTTGGAGTGAGACTGATCAACTGTGTGAGTGGGTCTAGTTGTGTTTATGTCAAGGCCAGTACAGTATTACTTGAGTGAGACTGGGATCAACTGTGTGAGAGTGTGGGTCTAGTTGTGTTTATGCTCTGGGCACAGTACAGTATTACTTGAGTGAGACTGATCAAATCCGTGTGAGTGGGTCTACAGTGTTTATGTCAAGGCTGGGCATTAATGGAGTGAGACTGATCAACTGTGTGAGTGGGGTCTAGTTGTGTTTATGTCAAGTACAGTACAGCACACGGAGGAGACTGATCAACTGTGTGAGTGGGTCTAGTTGTGTTTATGTCAAGTACAGTACAGTATTACTTGAGTGAGACTGATCAACTGTGTGAGTGGGTTCAAGCTTATGTCGGGCACAGTACAGTATTACGGAGTGGTATCGGATCAACTGCGTGAGTGGGTCTAGTCGGTAAGCTTCTTATGCCAAGTACAGTACAAGACATTACTTGAGGTGGAGACTGATCAACTGTGAGTGGTCTACAGGTTTATGTCAAGGCCAGCACAGATACGGAGTGAGACCGATCAACTGTGTGAGTGGGTCTAGTTGTGTTTATGCTGGCACAGTATACACGGAGGAGACTGATCAACTGTGTGAGGGTCTAGTTGAAAGAGGCCGGCACAGCAATAGTACATTTGAGTGGGACCGATCAACCGTGTGAGTGGGTTCAGTTGTAAGCTTGCTGTCAAGTGCCAAGGCCAGTATTACTGGAGGAGATCGATCAACTGTGTGAGTGGGTCTAGTTGTGTTTATGTCAAGTACAGCAGTATTATTTGGAGTGAGACTGATCAACTGTGTGAGTGGGGTTCAGTTGTGTTTATGTCGGGCACAAAGTACAGTACACTTGAGTGAGACTGATCAACTGTGTGAGGGTCTAGTTGTGTTTATGTTGGCACAGCACAGTATTACGGAGGAGACTGATCAACTGTGTGAGTGTGTGGGTCTAGTTGTGGAAGCGAGGTCGGGTACAGTACAGTATTACTTGAGTGAGACTGATCAACTGTAGAGGGAGTGGGTTCATAGCTTTATGTCAAGCACAGTACAGCATATTTGGAGGAGACTGATCAACTGTGTGAGGGTCTTGTTGTGTTTATGTCAAGTACAGTAAAGCCAGCATACTTGAGGAGACTGATCAACTGTGAGGTCTAGCTATGTTTGGCGTCGTGGGCACAGTACAGCATTACTGAGTGAGACCGATCAACTGTGGAGGGTCTAGCTGTGTTTATGTCAAGGGCTGTGTACAGTATTACTTGAGTGAGACTGATCAACTGTGAGTGGGTTCAGTTGTGTTTATGCCGCGCTGGTACAGTATTACGAGTGAGACTGATCAACTGTGTGAGTGGGTCTTGTTGTAAGCTTATGTCAAGTACAGTATTACTTGAGTGGAGACTGATCAACCGTGTAGAAAGGGTTAGTTGTGTTTAAGTGCCGGGCACAGTATTGTGCATTACTTGAGTGAGACTGATCAACTGTGTGAGTGGGTCTGGGGTTGTGTGCTTATGTCAGGCATAAAGGGCCAAAGACATTGAAAGGAGACTGATCAACTGTGTGAGTGGGGTCTAGTTGTGTTTATGTCAGGTACAGTACAGACATGGAGGAGACTGATCAACTGTGTGAGTGGGTCTTGTTGTGCTTATGTCGGGCACAGTAAAGCAGCATTGAGCTGGAGTGAGACCGATCAACCGTGTGAGTGGGCCTGAAGGTTATGTCAAGTACAGCACAGTATTACTTGAGTGGGAGAGACTGATCAACTGTGTGAGTGGGTTCAGTTGTGTTTATGTCGGGCACAGTACAGCATACGGAGGAGACCGATCAACTGTGTGAGGGTCTAGTTGTGCCGGGCACAGCATACGGAGTGAGACTGATCAACTGGAGTGGGGTTCAGTTGGGTAAGCTTATGTCAAGTACAGCACAGTATTTGGAGTGAGACCGATCAACTGGTGTGAGTGGGTCTAGTTGTAGCTATGTCGTGGGCATGCCACAGTACAGTATTAGGCTACTTGAGTGAGACTGATCAACTGTGTGAGTGGGTCTAGTTGTGTTTATGCTGGCTGCAGTACAGTACACGGAGTGAGACTGATCAACTGTGTGAGTGGGTCTAGGGGCTGTGTTTATGTCGGCACAGCACAGTACACGGAAGTGTGAGACTGATCAACCAGGAGTGGGGTCTTGGTTGTCTTTATGTCAAGCACAGTACAGCACATTGAGTGAGACCGATCAACTGTGTGAGTGGGTCTAGTTGTAGAGTGTCAAGTACAGCACAGTATTACTTGAGTGAGACTGATCAACTGTGTGAGGGTCTTGTTGTAAGCTTATGTCAGGGTACAGCACAGCATACGGAGTGAGAATTGATCAACCGGTGTGAGTGGGTTCAGTTGTGTTTATGCTGGCACAAAGGCCAAACACGGAGTGAGACCGATCAACCAGAGCGGGTCTAGTTGTGTTTATGTCAAGTACAGTACAGTATTACTTGAGTGAGACTGATCAACTGTGTGAGTGGGGGTCTAGGTTGTGTTTATGTCGGGCACAGTACAGTATTACGGAGTGAGACTGATCAACTGTGTGAGGGGTCTAGTTGTGTTTAAGGTCAAGCACAGTACACGGAGGACCGATCAACTGCGTGAGTGGGGTCTATTGTGTTATGTCAAGGCCACAGCTGCACATTTGAGTGAGACTGATCAATCCGTGTGAGGTCTATTGTGTTTATACTGGCACAGTACAGTGTTACCTGAGTGAGAGACTGATCAACTGTGTGAGTGGTCTAGTTGTGTTTATGT
>NW_024718461.1:0-8198 GCF_018991925.1 Homarus americanus
TCGCCCCTCTGCTGCCATTTATCACATATTAGGCAATTGTTGCCATTTTTTGTTTACGCCCCATTGCTGCCATTAATCACATATAAGGCAATTGTTGCCATTTTTTCGCTCCACTGCTGCCATTAATCACATATAAGGCAATTGTTGCCTTTTTTGTTTCGTCCCACTGCTGCCATTAATGACATATAAGGCAATTTTTGCCATTTTTTGTTTTCGTCCCTCTGCTGCCGTTAATTGCATATAAGGCAATTGTTGCCATTTTTTTTCGCCCCACTGCGCCGTGTCACATATAAGGCAATTGTTGCCATTTTTGTTTCGCCCCTCTACTGCCGTTAATCAGATATAAGGCAATTGTTGCCATTTTTGTTTCGCCCACTGCTGCCATTAATCATATAAAGACGGTGTTGCCATTTTTGCTTTCGCACCACTGCTGCCATTAATCACATATAAGGCAGTTGTTGCCATTTTTTGCTTTCGCCCCTTTGCTGCCATTAATCACATATAAGGTAATTGTTGCCATTTTTTGTTTTCGCCCCTCTGCTGCCGTTAATCGCATATCAGGCAATTGCTGCCCTTTTTTGTTGTCGCCCCACTGCTGCCATTAATCACATATAAGGCAATTGTTGCCATTTTTTATTGTCGCCCCTCTGCTGCCATTAATCACATACAAGGCAATTGTTGCCATTTTTTGTTTTCGTCCCTCTGCTGCCGATAATCGCATATAAGACAATTGTTGCTATTTTTTGTTTTCGTCCCACTTATGCCATTAATCACATATAAGGCAATTGTTGCCATTTCTTGTTTTCGCCCCTCTGCTGCCGGTAATCGCATATAAGGCAATTGTTGCCATTTTTTGTTTTTATCCCTCTGCCGCCATTAATCACATATAAGGCAATTGTTGCCATTTTACTTTCGTCCCTATGCTGCCGTTAATCAGATATAAGGCAATTGTTGCCATTTTTCGTTTTCGTCCCTTACTGCCGGTAATCGCATATAAGGCAATTGTTGCCATTATGGTTTTCGCCCCACTGCTGCCATTAATCACATATAAGGCAATTGTTGCCATTTTTTATTGTCGCCCCTCTGTTGCCATTAATCACATATAAGGCAATTGTTGCCATTTTTTGTTTTCGCGCCACTGCTGCCATTAATCACATAAGAGGCAATTGTTGCCATTTTTTATTGTCGCCCCTCTGTTGCCATTAATCACATATAAGGCAATTGTTGCCATTTTTTGTTTTCGACCCATTGCTGCCATTAATCACATATAAGGCAATTGTTGCCATTTTTTGTTTTCGCCCTACTGCTGCCGTTAATCACACATAAAGCAATTGTTGCCACTTTTTGTTTTCGCCCCACTGCTGCCATTAATCACATTTAAGGCAATTGTTGCCATTTTTTGTTTTCTTCCCTCTGCTGCCGCTAATCTCATATAAGGCAATTGTTGCCATTTTTTGTTTTCGCCCCACTGCTGCCATTAATGACATATAAGGCAATTGTTGCCATTTTTTGTTTTCTTCCCTCTGCTGCCGTTAATCGCATATAAGACAATTGTTGCCATTTTTGTTTTCGTCCCTCTGCTGCTATTAATCACATATAAGGCAATTGTTGCCATTTTATGTTTTCGTCCCTCTGCTGCCATTAATCACATATAAGGCAATTGTTGCCATTTTTTATTTTCGCCCCTCTGCTGCCATTAATCACATATAATGCAATTGTTGCCATTTTTTGTTTTCGTCCCTCTGCTGCCGTTAATCACATATAAGGCAATTGTTGTCATTTTTTGTTTTCGTCCCTTTGCTGCCGTTAATCGCATATAAAGCAATTGTTGCCAATTTTTGTTTTCGCCCCACTGCTGCCAATAATCACAAATAAGGCAATTGTTGCCATTTTTTGTTTTCGCCCCATTGCTGCCATTAATCACATATAAAGCAATTGTTGCCATTTTTTGTTTTCGTCCCTCGAATGCCGTTAATCGCATATAAGGCAATTGTTGCCATTTTTTGTTTTCTTCCCACTCCTGCCATTAATCACATATAAGTCAATTGTTGCCATTTTTTGTTTTCGCCGCACTGCTGCCATTAATCACATATAAGGCAATTGTTGCCATTTTTTTTTCGTCCCTATGCTGCCGTTAATCAGATATAAGGCAATTGTTGCCATTTTTCGTTTTCGTCCCTTACTGCCGGTAATCGCATATAAGGCAATTGTTGCCATTATGGTTTTCGCCCCACTGCTGCCATTAATCACATATAAGGCAATTGTTGCCATTTTTTATTGTCGCCCCTCTGTTGCCATTAATCACATATAAGGCAATTGTTGCCATTTTTTGTTTTCGCCCTACTGCTGCCATTAATCACATATAGAGCAATTGTTGCCATTTTTTGTTTTCGTCCCTCTAATGCCGTTAATCGCATATAAGGCAATTGTTGCCATTTTTTGTTTTCTTCCTACTCCTGCCATTAATCACATATAAGGCAATTGTTGCCATTTTTTGTTTTTCGTCCATCTGCTGCCATTAATCACATATAATGCAATTGTTGCCATTTTGTTCTTACCCTACTGCTTCATTAATCACATATAAGGCCAATTGTTTGCCATTTTTATTGTCGCCCCTCTGCTGCCATTAATCACATATAAGGCAATTGTTGCCATTTTTTGTTTTCGTCCCTCTGCTGCCGATAATCGCATATAAGACAATTGTTGCCATTTTTTGTTTTCGTCCTACTTATGCCATTAATTACATATAAGGCAATTGTTGCCATTTCTTGTTTTCGCCCCACTGCTGCCATTAATCACATATAAGGCAATTGTTGCCAATTTTCGTTTTCGTCCCTTACTGCCGGTGATCGCATATAAGGCAATTGTTGCCATTTGTTGTTTTCGTCCCTCTGCTGCTATTAATCACATATAAGGCAATTGTTGCCATTTTTTGTTTTCGTCCATCTGCTGCCATTAATCACATATAATGCAATTGTTGCCATTTTTGTTTTCGCCCCACTGCTGCCATTAATGACATATAAGGCAATTGTTGCCATTTTTTGTTTTCGTCCCTCTGCTGCCGTTAATCGCATATAAGACAATTGTTGCCATTTTTTGTTTTCGTCCCTCTGCTGCTATTAATCACATATAAGGCAATTGTTGCCCTTTTATGTTTTCGTCCCTCTGCTGCCATTAATAACATATAAGGCAATTGTTGCCATTTTTTGTTTTCCCCCCTCTGCTGCCATTAATCACATATAATGCATATGTTGCCATTTTTTGTTTTCGTCCCTCTGCTGCCGTTAATCACATATAAGGCAATTGTTGTCATTTTTTGTTTTCGTCCCTCTGCTGTCGTTAATCGCATATAAAGCAATTGTTGCCATTTTTTGTTTTCGCCCCACTGCTGCCAATAATCACAAATAAGGCAATTGTTGCCATTTTTTGTTTTCGCCCCACTGCTGCCATTAATCACATATAGAGCAATTGTTGCCATTTTTTGTTTTCGTCCCTCTAATGCCGTTAATCGCATATAAGGCAATTGTTGCCATTTTTGTTTTCTTCCACTCATGCCGTTAATCACATATAAGGCAATTGTTGCCTTTTGGTTTTCGTCCTCTAATGCCGTTAATGGCATATAAGGAAATTGTTACCATTTTTTGTTTTCTGCCCTCCCCTGCCATCAATCACATATAAGTCAATTATTTGCCATTTTTGTTTTTTCGCCCCACTGCCGCCATTAATCACATATAAGGCAATTGTTGCCTTTTTTTCGTCCCCTATGCTGCCGGTAATCATATAAAACCCAGTGTTGTCATTTTTTGTTTTTCGCCCTGCTGCCATTAATTACGCATATAAGGCAATTGTTGCCATTTTTTTTCGCTCCACTCCTGCCATTAATCACATATAAGGCAATTGTTGCCATTTTTTGTTTTCACCCCACTGTTGCCATTATTCACATATAAGGCAATTGTTGCCATTTTCTGTTTTTAACCCCACTGCTGCCATTAATCACATATAAGGCAATTGTTGCCATTTTTGTTTTCGTCCCTCTGCTGCCGTTAATCACATACAGGGCAATTGTTGCCATTTTTTGTTTTCACCCCACTGTTGCCATTATTCACATATAAGGCAATTGCGGCCATTTTTTGTTTTCGCCCCTCTGCTGCCATTAATGACATATAAGGCAATTGTTGCCATTTTTTGTTTTCGTCCCTCTGCTGCCGATAATCTCATATAAGACAATTGTTGCCATTTTTTTTTTCGTCCCACTTATGCTATTAATCACATAGAAGGCAATTGTTGCCATTTCTTGTTTTCGCCCTACTGCTGCCATTAATCACATATAAGGCAATTGTTGCCATTTTTCGTTTTCGTCCCTCTGCTGCCGGTAATCGCATATAAGGCAATTGTTGCCATTTTTTGTTTTTATCCCTTTGCCGCCATTAATCACATATAAGGCAATTATTGCCATTTTTTGTTTTCGTCCTTCTGCTTCCATTAATCACATATAAGGCAATTGTTGCCATTTTTTGTTTTCGTCCCTATGCTGCCGTTATTCGCATATAAGGCAATTGCTGCCATTTTTGTTTTTCGCTCCACTGCTGCCATTAATCACATATCAGGCAATTGTTGCCATTTATTGTTTTTGCCCCACTGCTGCCATGATTCACATATAAGGCAATTGTTGCCTTCTTTTGTTTTTGCCCCACTGCTGCCATTAAGCAAATATAAGGCAATTGTTGCCCTTTTTGGTTTTCGTCCCTCTGCTGCAGTTAATGGCATATAAGGCAATTGTTGCCATTTTTTGTTTTCGCCTAACTGCACCCATTAATCTCATATAAGGCAATTGTTGCCATTTTTTATTGTCGCTCTCTGCTGCATTAATCACATATATGGCAATTGTTGCCATTTTTTGTTTTCGCCCCACTGCTG
This sequence comes from Homarus americanus, assembly GCF_018991925.1. NCBI lineage: Eukaryota > Metazoa > Arthropoda > Malacostraca > Decapoda > Nephropidae > Homarus > Homarus americanus. The sequence continues at coordinate 4,918 of NW_024718461.1, forward strand.
CCATTAAGCACATATAAGGCAATTGCTGCCATTTTTGTTTTCGCCGCTCTGCTGCCATTTATCACATATTAGGCAATTGTTGCCATTTTTTGTTTTCGCCCCATTGCTGCCATTAATCACATATAAGGTAATTGTTGCCTTTTTTTGTTTTCGTCCCTCTGCTGCCGTTAATTGCATATAAGGCAACTGTTGCCATTTTTTGTTTTCGCCCCACTGCTGCCGTTAATCAGATATAAGGCAATTGTTGCCATTTATTGTTTTCGCCCCACTGCTGCCATTAATCACATAAAAGGCAATTGTTGCCATTTTTTGTTTTCGACCCATTGCTGCCATTAATCACATATAAGGCAATTGTTGTCATTTTTTGTTTTCGTCCCTCTGCTGCCGTTAATCGCATATAAAGCAATTGTTGCCATTTTTTGTTTTCGCCCCACTGCTGCCAATAATCACAAATAAGGCAATTGTTGCCATTTTTTGTTTTCGCCCCACTGCTGCCATTAATCACATATAGAGCAATTGTTGCCATTTTTTGTTTTCGTCCCTCTAATGCCGTTAATCGCATATAAGGCAATTGTTGCCATTTTTTGTTTTCTTCCTACTCCTGCCATTAATCACATATAAGTCAATTGTTGCCATTTTTTGTTTTCGCCCCACTGCTGCCATTAATCACATATAAGGCAATTGTTGCCTTTTTTTTCGTCCCTATGCTGCCGGTAATCGCATATAAGGCAATTGTTGTCATTTTTTGTTTTCGCCCCACTGCTGCCATTAATTACATATAAGGCAATTGTTGCCATTTTTTTTCGCTCCACTCCTGCCATTAATCACATATAAGGCAATTGTTGCCATTTTTTGTTTTCACCCCACTGTTGCCATTATTCACATATAAGGCAATTGTTACCATTTTCTGTTTTTACCCCACTGCTGCCATTAATCACATATAAGGGAATTGTTGCCATTTTTTGTTTTCGTCCCTCTGCTGCCGTTAATCGCATATAAGTCAATTGTTGCCATTTTTTGTTTTCGCCTTACTGCTGCCATTAATCACATATAGGGCAATTGTTGCCATTTTTTGTTTTCACCCCACTGTTGCCATTATTCACATATAAGGCAATTGTTGCCATTTATTCGCTCCACTGCTGCCATTAATCACATATAAGGCAATTGTTGCCTTTTTTGTTTTCGTCCCTCTGCTGCCATTAATTGCATATAAGGCAATTGTTGCCTTTTTTTTCGCCCCACTGCTGCCATTAATCACATATAAGGCAATTGTTGCCATTTTTTGTTTTCGCCCCTCTACTGCCGTTAATCAGATATAAGGCAATTGTTCCCATTTTTTGTTTTCGCGCCACTGCTGCCATTAATCACATATAAGGCAATTGTTGCCATTTTTTGTTTTCGCACCACTGCTGCCATTAATCACATATAAGGCAGTTGTTGCCATTTTTTGTTTTCGCCCCTTTGCTGCCATTTATCACATATAAGGTAATTGTTGCCATCTTTTGTTTTCGCCCCTCTGCTGCCGTTAATCTCATATAAGACAATTGTTGCCATTTTTTGTTTTCGTCCCACTTATGCCATTAATCACATATAAGGCAATTGTTGCCATTTCTTGTTTTCGCCCCTCTGCTGCCGGTAATCGCATATAAGGCAATTGTTCCCATTTTTTGTTTTTATCCCTCTGCCGCCATTAATCACATATAAGGCAATTGTTGCCCTTTTTTTTCGTCCCTATGCTGCCGTTAATCGCATATAAGGCAATTGCTGCCATTTTTGTTTTTTCGCACCACTGCTGCCATTAATCACATATAAGGCAATTGTTGCCATTTATTGTTTTCGCCCCACTGCTGCCATTATTCACATATAAGGCAATTGTTGCCTTTTTTTGTTTTTGCCCCACTGTTGCCATTAATCACATATAAGGCAATTACTGCCATTTTTGTTTTTCGCTCCACTGCTGCCATTAATCACATATAAGGCAATTGTTGCCATTTATTGTTTTCGCCCCACTGCTGCCATTATTCACATATAAGGCAATTGTGGCCTTTTTTTGTTTTTGCCCCACTGCTGCCATTAATCACATAAAAGGCAATTGTGCCATTTTTGGTTTTCGTCCCTCTGCTGCAGTTAATGGCATATAGGGCAATTGTTGCCATTTTTTGTTTTCGCCTCACTGCACCCATTAATCTCATATAAGGCAATTGTTGCCATTTTTTATTGTCGCCCTCTGCTGCATTAACCACATATAAGGCAATTGCTGCCATTTATTGTTTTCGCCCCACTGCTGCCATTAAGCACATATAAGGCAATTGCTGCCATTTTTGTTTTCGCTGCTCTGCTGCCATTTATCACATATTAGGCAATTGTTGCCATTTTTTGTTTTCGCCCCATTGCTGCCATTAATCACATATAAGGTAATTGTTGCCATTTTTTTTCGATACACTGCTGCCATTAATCACATATAAGGCAATAGTTGCCATTTTTTGTTTTCGTCCCTCTGCTGCCGTTAATCGCATATAAGGAAACTGTTGCCATTTTTTGTTTTCGCCCCACTGCTGCCGTTAATCAGATATAAGGCAATTGTTGCCATTTTTCGTTTTCGTCCCTTACTGCCGGTAATCGCATATAAGGCATTTGTTGCCATTATGGTTTTCGCCCCACTGCTGCCATTAATCACATATAAGGCAATTGTTGCCATTTTTTATTGTCGCCTCTCTGTTGCCATTAATCACATATAAGGCAATTGTTGCCATTTTTTGTTTTCGCCCCACTGCTGCCATTAATCACATATAAGGCAATTGTTGCCATTTTTCGTTTTCGTCCCTTACTGCCGGTGATCGCATATAAGGCAATTGTTGCCATTTTTTGTTTTCGTCCCTCTGCTGCTATTAATCACATATACGGCAATTGTTGCCATTTTTTGTTTTCGTCCATCTGCTGCCATTAATCACATATAATGCAATTGTTGCCATTTTTTGTTCTTGCCCTACTGCTTCCATTAATCACATTTAAGGCAATTCTTGCCATTTTTTGTTTTCGTCCCTCTGCTGCCGTTAATCGCATATACGGCAATTGTTGCCATTTATTGTTTTCGCCCCACTGCTGCCATTAATCACATAAAAGGCAATTGTTGCCATTTTTTGTTTTCGACCCATTGCTGCCATTAATCACATATAAGGCAATTGTTGCCATTTTTTGTTTTCGCCCCACTGCTGCCGTTAATCGCATATAAAGCAATTGTTGCCATTTTTTGTTTCGCCCGCGCCGTTAATCACATTTAA
>NW_024718462.1:0-18067 GCF_018991925.1 Homarus americanus
TCGATCAGGGGACTTTGTTATACTCGATCAGGGGGCTTTGTTATACTCGATCAGTGGGCTTTGTTATACTCGATCACGGGACTTTGTTATACTCTATCAGGGCACTTTGTTATACTTGATCAGGTATCTTTGTTATTCTCGTTCAGGGGGCTTAGTTATACTCGTTCAGGGGGCTTTGTTATATTCGTTCAGGTGACTTTGTTATACTCGATCAGGGGACTTTGTTATTTTCGACCAGGAGACTTTCTTATACTCGATGAGGGATCTTTTTATACTTGATGAGTGGACTTTGTTATACTCGATCAGGGGACTTTAATATACTCGATCAGGGGACTTTGCTATACTCGATCAGGGGGCTTTGTTATACTCTATCAGGGGACGTTGTTATACTCGATAAGGCGACTTTGATATACTCGATCAGGGGACTTTGTTATACTCAATCAGGGGTCTTTGTTTTACTCGATAAGGGGCCTTTGTTATACTCGATCAGGGGACTTTGTTATACTCGATCAAGGGCCTTTGTTATACTCGATCAGGGGGCTTTGTTATACTCAATCAGGGGGCTTTGTTATACTCGATAAGGGGGCTTTGTTATACTCGATGAAGGGCCTTTGTTATACTCGATCAGGGTCCTTTGTATTACTCGATTAGGGGCCTTTGTTATACTCGATCGGGGGACTTTGTTATACTCGATCAGGGACTTTCTTATACTCGATCTGGGGCCTTTGTTATACTCGATCAGGGGACGTTATTATACTCGATCAGGGGACTTTGTTATACTCGATGAGGGGCCTTTGTTATACTCGATCAGGAGACTTTGTTACACTCGATCAGGGGACTTTTTTGTACTCGATCAGGGGTATTTGTTTTACTCGATCAGGTGACGTTATTATACTCGATAAGGGGACTTTGTTATACTCGATGAGGGGCCTTTGTTATACTCGATCAGGGGACTTTGTTTTACTCGATTAGGGGACTTTGTTGTACTCGATCAGGGGGCTTTGTTGTACTCGATGAGGGGCCTTGTTATACTCGATAAGGGGCCATTGTTATACTCGATCAGGGGACTTTGTTATACGCGATGAGGGGCCTTTGTTATGTTTGATCAGGGGACTTTGTTATACTCGATTAGGGGACTTTGTTATGCTCGATCAAGGGGCTTTGTTATACTCGATCAGTGGACTTTGTTATACTCGATCAGGGGACTTTGTTATACTCGATGAGGGGCCTTTGTTTTACTCTATCAGATGACTTTGTTATACTGGATCTAGGGACTTTGTTATACTCGATCAGGGTTCTTTGTTATTCTTGATCAGGGGACTTTGTTATACTTGACTAGGGGCCTTTGTTTTACTCAATCAGGGGACTTTGTTATACTCGATGAGGGCCTTTGTTATACTCGATCGGGGGACTTTTTTATACTTGATCTGGGGACTTTGTTATACTCGATGAGGAGCCTTTGTTACACTCGATCAGGGTACTTTGTTATCCTCGATCAGGGGCCTTTGTTATACTCGATCAGGGGACTTTGTTATACTCAATCAGGGGACTTTGTTATACTCGATTAGGGGCCTTTGTTATACTCGATCGGGGGACTTTGTTATACTCGATCAGGAACTTTCTTATACTCGATCAGGGGCCTTTGTTATACTCGATCAGGGGACGTTATTATACTCGATCAGGGGACTTTGTTATACTCGATGAGGGGCCTTTGTTATACTCGATCAGGGGACTTTGTTACACTCGATCAGGGGACTTTTTTGTACTCGATCAGGGGAATTTCTTATACTCGATCAGGTGGCGTTATTATACTCTATAAGGGGACTTTGTTATACTCGATGAGGGGCCTTTGTTATACTCGATCAGGGGACTTTGTTATACTCGATCAGGGGACTTTGTTGTCCTCGATCATAGGGCTTTGTTGTACTCGATGAGGGGCCTTGTTATACTCGATAAGGGGCCATTGTTATACTCGATCAGGGGACTTTGTTATACGCGATGAGGGGCCTTTGTTATGTTTGATCAGTTGACTTTGTTATACTCGATCAGGGGACTTTGTTATGCTCGATCAAGGGGCTTTGTTATACTCGATCAGTGGACTTTGTTATACTCGATCACGGGACTTTGTTATACTCGATGAGGGGCCTTTGTTTAACTCTATCAGATGACTTTGTTATACTGGATCTAGGAACTTTGTTATACTCGATCAGGCTTCTTTGTTATTCTTGATCAGGGGACTTTGTTATACTCGACTAGGGGCCTTTGTTTTACTCAATCAGGGGACTTTGTTATACTCGATGAGGGCCTTTGTTATACTCGATCGGGGGACTTTGTTATACTCGATCAGGGGACTTTGTTATACTCGATGAGGAGCCTTTGTTACACTCGATCAATGGACTTTGTTATACTCGATAAGGGGCCTTTGTTATACTCAATCAGGGACTTTGTTATACTAGATCAGGGGACTTTGTTGTACTTGATGAGGGGCCTTTGTTTTACTCGATCAGGGGGCTTTGTTATACTCGATGAGGGGCCTTTGTTATACTCGATCAGGGTCCTTTGTTATACTCGATCAGGGGCCTTTGCTATACTCGATCAGGGGACTTTGTTATACTCAATCAGGGGACTTTGTTACTTCTGATCAGGGCGCTGTTTTTACTCGATGAGGGCATTTGCTGTACTCGATAGGGGTTTTTATTATACTCGATGAGGGCTTTGTTATACTCTGATGGGGACATTAGCCTCCTCTCAAGAGGACTTTGTTGCTCGATCGAGGGATCTTTGTTATACTCGATCAAGTGGACTTTGCTATATTCGATCAGGAAGAGTTGTTATACTCTCTATCTGAGGGGACTTTGTTATACTCGAGCAAGGGGCCTTTGTTATACTCGTTCAGGGAGCTTTGTTATACTTCGATCAGGAACTTGGCCATATTTGATCAAGGACTTTGTTATACTCGATCAAGGGCCTTTGTTATACTCGACCATGGGACTTTGTTATACTAGATCAGTGGACTTTGCTATACTCGATCAGGGGCCTTTATTATATTTGACCAGGGGACTTTGTTATACTCGATTTGGGGACTTTGTTATCACTGGATCACAAGGGACTTTTCATTGCCACTCAATCCAGGATTCTTTGTTATTGCCAGTCAGGACTTTGTTATGCTCTCGACTAGGGCCTTTGTTTTTTACTCAAACATCGGACTTTTATTTATACTCGATATGAGGGCCTTTGTTATACTCGATCGGGGGACTTTGTTATACTCGATCGAGGAGACTTTTGTATACTCGATGAGGAGCCTTTGTTGCACTCTGATCAGGGGACTTTGACCTTCTCGACTAAGGGGCGCTGTTATACTCAATCAGGGGACTTTGTTGCTCTCTCGATCAGGGGACTTTGTTGTACTTGATGATGGGCCTTTGTTATACTCGATCAGGGGGCTTTGTTATACTCGATAAGGGGGCTTTGTTATACTTGATCAGGGGACTTTGTTATACTCGATCAGAGGACTTTGTTATACTCGATCAGGGGACTTTAATATACTCGATCAGGGGACTTTGTTATACATGATCAGGGGCCTTTGTTTTACTCGATGAGGGGCATTTGCTGTACTCGATGAGGGGTTTTTGTTATACTCGATGAGGGGGGCTTTGTTATACTCGATCAGGGGACGTTATTATACTCTATCAGGGGACTTTGTTATACTCGATCAGGGATCTTTGTTATACTCGATCAGTGGACTTTGCTATATTCGATCAGGGAAGGTTGTTATACTCTATCAGGGGACTTTGTTATACTCGATCAGGGGCCTTTGTTATCCTCGTTCAGGGAGCTTTGTTCTACTCGATCAGGGGGCTTTGTTATACTTGATCACGGGACTTTGTTATGCTCGATCAGGGGCTTTTGTTATACTCGATGAGGGAGCTTTGTTATACTCGATCAGGGGGGCTTTGTTATACTTGATTAAGGGACTTTGTTATACTCGATCAGGGATCTTTGTTTTACATGTTCAGGGGTCTCTGTTATACTCGTTGAGGGGACTTTGTTATACTCGATTAGGGGACATTCTTTTACTCGATGAGGGGACTTTGCTATACTCGATGAGGGGCCTTTGTTATACTCGATCAGTAGACTTTAATATACTCGATCAGGGGACTTTGCTATACTCGATGAGGGGCCTTTGTTATACTCAATGAGGGGACTTTGTTATACTCGATCAGGGGCCTTTGTTATACTCGATTAGGGGACTTTGTTATACTCAATCAGGGGACTTTGTTATACTCGAAAAGGGGACTTTGTTATACTCGATGAGGGGGCTTTGTTATACTTGATGAGGGGACTTTGTTATACTCGATCAGGAAACTTTGTTATGCTCGATCAAGTGGCTTTGTTATACTCGATGAAAGGCCTTTGTTTTACTCTACTAGGGGACTTTGTTATACTCGATCAGGGGACTTTGTTATACTCGACCAGGGGCCTTTGTTGTACTCGATCAGGGGCCTTTGTTGTACTCGATCAGGGGCGTGTGTTATACTCGATAAGGGGCCTTTGTTATAATCGATTAGGGGACTTTGTTATGCTCGATCAGGGGATTTTGTTATACTCGATGAGGGGCCTCTGTTATACTCGATCAGGGGACTTTGTTACACTCGATCAGGGGTATTTGTTTTACTCGATAAGGTGGACTTTGTTATACTCGATAAGGGGACTTTGTTATACTCAATCAGGGGCCTTTGTTATTCTCGATGAGGGGGCTTTGTTATACTCGATGAGGGGGCTTTGTTATACTCGATGAAGGGGCTTTGTAATACTCGATAAGGGGACTTTGTTATACTCGATAAGGGGACTTTGTTATACTCGATCAGGGGACTTTGTTATACTCGATCAGGGGACGTTGTTATACTCGATCAGGGGACTTTGTTATACTCGATGAGGGCCTTTGTTATACTCGATCAGGGACTTTGTTATACTCGATGAGGGACTTTGTTATACTCGATGAGGGGCCTTTGTTATACCCGATGAGGAGCCTTTGTTATACTCGATCAGGGGACTTTGTTATACTCGATCAGGGGACTTTGTTATACTCGATCAGGGGACTTTGTTATACTCGATCAGGGATCTTTGTTATCCTCGATCAGTGGACTTTGCTATTTTCGATCAGGGAAGTTTGTTATACTCTATGAGGGGACTTTGTTATACTCGATCAGGGATCTTTGTTATCCTCGTTCAGGGGGCTTTGTTATACTCGGTCAGGTGACTTTGTTATACTCGATGAGGGGCTTTGTTATACTCTCTCAGGGGACATTGTTATACTCTATCAGGGCACTTTGTTATACTCGATCAGGGATCTTTGTTATACTCGTTCAGGGGGCTTTGTTATACTCGGTCAGGTGACTTTGTTATACTCGATGAGGGGCTTTGTTATACTCTATCAGGGGAATTTGTTATACTCGATCAGGGATCTTTGTTATACTCGTTCAGGGGGCTTTGTTATACTCGATCAGGGAACTTTGTTATACTCGATTAAGGGGCTTTGTTATATTTGATCAGGGGACTTTGTTTTACTCGATCAGGGGACTTTGTTATTCTCTATCAGGGCACTTTTTATACTCGATCAGGCATCTTTGTTATACTCGTTCAGGGGGCTTTGTTATACTCGTTCAGGTGACTTTGTTATACTCGATCAGGGGACTTTGTTATTCTCGATCAGGAGACTTTCTTATACTCGATGAGGGGACTTTTTATACTCGATAGTGGTCTTTGTTATACTCGATCAGGGGACTTTAATATACTCGATCAGGGGACTTTGCTCTACTCGATCAGCGGGCTTTGTTATACTCTATCAGGGGACGTTGTTATACTCGATCAGGGGACTTTGTTATACTCGATGAGGGGCCTTTGTTAAACTCGATGAGGGGACTTTGTTGCTACTAGATCAGGGACGTTATTATATACTCGATAGGGCTTTGTTATACTCGATGAGGACCTTTCTTATACTCGATCAGGGACTTTGTTATACTCGATCAGGGGACTTTGTTATTCTCTGATCAAGGGAAGCGACATACTCGATCAGGGACTTTTGTTATACTCGATAAGGGGACTTTTTGTTATACTCGATCAGGGGACTTTGTTGCTCTCGATCAGGGGACGTTCTTCCTTGCTATGCTCGATGAGGGCGCTTTATACTCGATCAGGGGACTTTGTTATATACTCTGATCAGGGGACTTTGTTATACTCGATAGAGGGGCATTTATACTCGATGAGGCCTTTGTTATTCGTCGGGGGACTTTGTTATACTCGATCAGGGGACTTTGTTATACTCGATCAGGGGACTTTGTTATACTCGATCAGGGATCTTTGTTATACTCGATCAGTGGACTTTGCTATATTCGATCAGGGAATTTTGTTATACTCTATCAGGGGACTTTGTTATAGTCGATTAGGGATCTTTGTTATCCTCGTTCAGGGGGCTTTGTTATACTCGGTCAGGTGACTTTGTTATACTCGATGAGGGGTTTTGTTATACTCTATCAGGGGACTTTGTTATACTCTATCAGGGCACTTTGTTATACTCGATCAGGGATCTTTGTTATACTCGATCAGGGGCCTTTGTTGTACTCGAAGAGGGGCCTTTGTTATACTGGATTAGGGGACTTTGTTTTAGTTGATCAGGGCAGATCATTGGACTTTGTTATACTCGATCAGGGGACTTTAATATACTCGATCAGGGGACTTTGCTATACTCGATGAGGGGCCTTTGTTATACTTGCTTAGGGGCCTTTGTTATACTCGATAAGGGGACTTTGTTACACTCGACCAGGGGCCTTTGTTATACTCGATCATGGGACTTTGTTATACACAATCAGGGGACTTTGTTATACTCGATCAGGGGCCTTTGTTATACTCGATCGGGGGACTTTGCTATACCCGATGAAGGGGCTTTGTTGTACTCGATCAAGGACCTTTGATATACTCGATAAGGGGCCATTGTTATACTCGATCAGGGAAATTTGTTAGACTCGATAAGGGGACTTTGTTATAATCGATGAGGGGGCTTTGTTATACTTGATCAGGGGACATTGTTATACTCGATCAGGGGACTTTGTTATGCTCGATGAGGGGCCTTTGTTTTACTCTATCAGATGACTTTGTTATACTTTGATCTGGGGACTTTGTTTTACTCGATCAGGGGACCTTGTTTTACTCAATCAGGGGACTTTGTTATACTCGATTAGGGGGCTTTGTTATACTCGATCAGGGATTTTGTTATACTCGATCAGGGGACTTCGTTTTACTCGATTAGGGGACTTTGTTATACTCGACCAGGGGCCTTTGTTATACTGGATCAGGGGCCTTTGTCATACTCGATAAGGGGACTTTGTTTTCTTGATGGGTGGCCTTTGTCATACTCGATGAGGGGACTTTTTATACTCGATCAGGGGACATTGTTATACTCGATGAGAGGACTTTGTTATACTCGATGAGGAGCCTTTGTTATACTCGATCAGGGGACTTTGTTATACTCGATCAGGCGACTTTGTTGTACTCGATTAGGGGGCTTTGTTGTACTCGATGAGGGGCCTTGTTATACTCGATAAGGATCCATTGTTATACTCGATCAGGGGACTTTGTTATACTCGATGAGGGGCCTTTGTTATGTTTGATCAGGGGACTTTGTTATACTCGATCAAGGGGCTTTGTTATACTCGATCAGTAGGCTTTGTTATACTCGATCAGGGGACTTTGTTATACTCGATCAGGGCCTTTGTTTTACTCTATCAAATGAATTTGTTATACTGGATCTAGGGACTTTGTTATCCTCGATCAAGGTTCTTTGTTATTCTTGATCAGGGGACTTTGTTATACTCGATCAGGGGACTTTGTTATACTTGATCTGGGGACTTTGTTATACTCGATCAGGGGACTTTGTTATACTCGATGAGGATCCTTTGTTACAATCGATCAGGGGACTTTGTTATACTCGATAAGGGGCCTTTGTTATACTCGATAAGGGGACTTTGTTATACTCGATCAGGGGGCTTTATTATACTCGATCAGGGGGCTTTGTTATACTTGATCAGGGGTCTTTGTTATGCTCGATCAGTGGACTTTGTTATACTCGATCAGGGGACTTTAATATACTCGATCATTGGACTTTGCAATACTCGATGAGGGGGCTTTGTTATGTTTGATCAGGGGACTTTGTTATACTCGATCAGGGGACTTTCTTGAACTTGATGAGGGGCCTTTGTTATACTCGATTAGGGGGCTTTGTTATACTCGATCAGGGGGCTTTGTTATACTTGATCAGGGGTCTTTGTTATACTCGATCAGTGGACTTTGTTGTACTCGATGAGGGCGTGTATTATACTCGATAAGGGGCCTTTGGTATAATCGATTAGGGGACTTTGTTATGCTCGATCAGGGGACTTTGTTATACTCGATGAGGGGCCTCTGTTATACTCGATCAGGGGACTTTGTTACACTCGATCAGAATTTTGTTTTACTCGAAAAGGTGGACTTTGTTATACTCGATAAGGGGACTTTGTTATACTCAATCAGGGGCCTTTGTTATACTCGAACAGGAGCCTTTGTTATACTCGATGAGGGGGCTTTATCATACTCGATGAGGGGGCTTTGTTATACTCGATGAGGGGGGCTTTGTTATACTCGATCAGGGGACTTTGTTATACTCGATAAGGGGACTTTGTTATACTCGATCAGGGGACTTTGTTATACTCGATCAAGGGACGTTATTATACTCGATCAGGGGACTTTGTTATATACTCGATCAGGGGCATTTATTGCTCTGCTGATCAGGGGACTTTAGCCCATACCGATCAGGGACTGTTGTACTCGATGAGAGACGCTGTTATATACCGATGAGGCTTTTGTGCCTCGATCAGAGACTTTGTTATCCTCGATCAGGGGACTTCCTTTACTCGATCCTGAGGGGACTTTGTTATACTCGATCAGGGATCTTTGTTATACTCGATCAGTGGACTTTGCTATTTTCGATCAGGGAAGTTTGTTATACTCTATCAGGGGACTTTGTTATACTCGATCAGGGATCTTTGTTATCCTCGTTCAGGGGGCTTTGTTATACTCGGTCAGGTGACTTTGCTATACACGATGAGGGGCTTTGTTATACTCTATCAGGGGACTTTGTTATACTCTATCAGGGCACTTTGTGATACTCGATCAGGGATCTTTGTTATACTCGTTCAAGGGGCTTTGTTATACTCGGTCAGGTGACATTGTTATACTCGATGAGGGGCTTTGTTATACTCTATCAGGTGACTTTGTTATACTCGATCAGGGATCTTTGTTATACTCGTTCAGGGGGCTTTGTTATACTCGATCAGGGAAATTTGTTATATTCGATTAAGGGGCTTTGTTATATTTGATTAGGGGACTTTGTTTTATGCGATTAGGGGACTTTGTTATACTCGATCAAGCGACTTTGTTATACTCGATCAGGGGACTTTGTTATACCCGATCAGTGGACTTTGTTTTACTCGATCAGGGGACTTTGTTATACTCGATCAGGCGACTTTGTTATACTCGATCAGGCGAATTTGTTATACACGATCAGGGGACTTTGTTATACTCGATCAGGGGCCTTTGTTGTACTCGATGAGGGGCCTTTGTTATACTCGATCAGGGGACTTTGTTATACTTGATCAGGGCAGACCATTGGACTTTGTTATACTCGATCAGGGGACTTTAATATACTCGATCAGCGGACTTTGCTATACTCGATGAGGGACCTTTGTTATACTTGATTAGGGGCCTTTGTTATACTCGATCAGGGGACTTTGTTATACTCGACTAGGGGCCTTTGTTATACTCGATTAGGGGACTTTGTTACACACAATCAGGGGACTTTGTTATACTCGATCAGGGGCCTTTGTTATACTCGATCGGGCGACTTTGTTATACTCGATCAGAGGACTTTGTTATACTCGATAAAGGGGCTTTGTTGTACTCGATCAAGGGCCGTTGTTATACTCGATAAGGGGCCATTGTTATACTCGATCAGGGAAATTTGTTATACTCGATAAGGGGACTTTGTTATACTCGATGAGGGTGCTTTGTTATACTTGATCAGGGGACTTTGTTATACTCGATCAGGGGACTTTGTTATGCTCGATGAGGGGCCTTTGTTTTACTCTATCAGATGACTTTGTTATACTTTGATCTGGGGACTTTGTTTTACTCGATCAGGTGACCTTGTTTTACTCAATCAGGGGACTTTGTTATACTCGATCAGGAAGCTTTGTTATACTCGATCAGGGGACTTTGTTATACTCGACCAGGGGCCTTTGTTATACTGGATCAGGGGCCTTTGTCATACTCGATAAGGGGACTTTGTTATTCTTGATAAGGGGCCTTTGTTATACTCGATGAGGGGACTTTTTATACTCGATCAGGGGACATTGTTATACTCGATGAGGGGGCTTTGTTGTACTCGATGAGGGGCCTTATTATACTCGATAAGGGGCCACGTTATATCTTGATTAGGACTTCGGTTATACTCGATCAGGGGACTTTGTTATACCTGATCAGGGACTCGTTATACTCGATTAAGGGCTTTGTTATACTCTGATCAGGGGACTTTGTTATACTCGACTGTAAATTTTGTTGTACTCGATGAGGGGCCTTTCTTATACTGGATTAGGGGACTTTGTTATAGTTGATCAGGGCAGATCATTGGACTTTGTTATACTCGATCAGGGGACTTTAATATACTCGATCAGGGGACTTTGCTATACTCGATGAGGGGCCTTTGTTATACTCGATTAGGGGCCTTTGTTATACTCGATAAGGGGACTCTGTTATACTCGATTAAGGGGCTTTGTTATACTTGATCAGGGGACTTTGTTATACTCGATCAGGGGCCTTTGTTGTACTCGATGAGGGGCCTTTGTTTACTCGATCAGGATTCTTTGTTATTCTTGATCAGGGGACTTTGTTATACTCGACTAGGGGCCTTTGTTTTACTCAAACATCGGACTTTGTTATACTCGATGAGGGCCTTTGTTATACTCGATCGGGGGACTTTGTTATACTCGATAAGGGGACTTTGTTATACTCGATGAGGGTGCTTTGTTATACTTGATCAGGGGACTTTGTTATACTCGATCAGGGGGCTTTGTTATGCTCGATGCGGGGCCTTTGTTATACTCTATCAGATGACTTTGTTATACTTTGATCTGGGGACTTTGTTTTACTCGATCAGGGGACTTTGCTATACTCAATCAGGGGACTTTGTTATACTCGATCAGGGGGCTTTGTTATACTCGATCAAGGGATTTTGTTTTACTCGATCAGGGGACTTTTTTATACTCGACCAGGGGCCTTTGTTATACTGGATCAGGGGCCTTTGTCATACTCGATAAGGAGACTTTGTTATTCTTGATGAGGGGCCTTTGTTATACTCGATGAGGGGACATTTATACTCGATCAGGGTTATACTCGATGAGGGGACTTTGTTATACTCGATGAGGAGCCTTTGTTATTCTCGATCAGGGGACTTTGTTATACTCGATCAGGGAACCTTGTTGTTCTCGATCACGGGGGCTTTGCTGTACTCGATGAGGGGCCTTGTTACACTCGATAAGGGGCCATTGTTATACTCGATCAGGGGACTTTGTTATACTCGATGAGGGGCCTTTGTTATGTTTGATCAGGGGTCTTTGTTATACTCGATCAGGGGACTTTGTTATGCTCGATCAAGTGGCTTTGTTATACTCGATGAGGGGCCTTTGTTTTACTCTACTAGAGGACTTTGTTATACTCGATCAGAGGACTTTGTTATACTCGACCAAGGGCCTTTGTTGTACTCGATCAGGGGCCTTTGTTGTACTCGATCAGGGGCGTGTGTTATACTCGATAAGGGGCCTTTGTTATAATCGATTAGGGCACTTTGTTATGCTCGATCAATGGACTTTGTTATACTCGATAAGGGGGCTTTGTTATACTCAATCAGGGGCCTTTGTTATACTCGAACAGGGGCCTTTGTTATACTCGATGAGGGGGCTTTGTTATACTCGATCAGAGGACTTTGTTAAACTCGACCAGGGGCCTTTGTTGTACTCGATCAGGGGACTTTGTTATACTCGATTAGGGATCTTTGTTATCCTCGTTCAGGGGGCTTTGTTATACTCGGTCAGGTGACTTTGTTATACTCGATGAGGGGCTTTGTTATACTCTATCAGGGGACTTTGTTATACTCGATCAGGGATCTTTGTTATACTCGTTCAGGGGGCTTTGTTATACTCGATTAGGGAACTTTGTTATACTCGATTAAGGGACTTTGTTATATTTGATCAGGGGACTTTGTTTTACTCGATCAGGGGACTTTGTTATACTCGATCAGGCGACTTTGTTATACTCGATCAGGGGACTTTGTTATTTTCGATGAGGGGGCTTTGTTATACTCGATTAGGGGACTTTGTTAAACTCGATCAGGGGCCTTTGTTATACTCGATCGGGGGACTTTGCTATACTCGATAAAGGGGCTTTGTTGTACTCGATCAAGAGCCTTTGATATACTCGATAAGGGGCCATTGTTCTACTCGATCAGGGAAATTTGTTAGACTCGATAAGGGGACTTTGTTATAATCGATGAGGGTGCTTTGTTATACTTGATCAGGGGACTTTGTTATACTCGATCAGGGGACTTTGTTATGCTCGATGAGGGGCCTTTGTTTTACTCTATCAGATGACTTTGTTATACTTTGATCTGGGGACTTTGTTTTACTCGAACAGGGGACCTTGTTTTACTCAATCAGGGGACTTTGTTATACTCGATCAGGGGGCTTTGTTATACTCGATCAGGGAAATTTGTTATACTCGATCAGGGGACTTTGTTTTACTCGATTAGGGGACTTTGTTATACTCGACCAGGGGCCTTTGTTATACTGGATCAGGGGCCTTTGTCATACTCGATAAGGGGACTTTGTTTTCTTGATGGGGGTCCTTTGTTATACTCGATGAGGGGACTTTTTATACTCGATCAGAGAACATTGTTATACTCGATGAGGGGACTTTGTTATACTCGATGAGGAGCCTTTGTTATACTCGATCAGGGGACTTTGTTACACTCGATCAGGGGACTTTGTTGTACTCGATTAGGGGGCTTTGTTGTACTCGATGAGGGGCCTTGTTATACTCGATAAGGGGCCATTGTTATACTCGATCAGGGGACTTTGTTATACTCGATCAGGGGCTTTTGTTATGTTTGATCAGGGGACTTTGTTATACTCGATCAGGGGACTTTGTTATTCTCGATCAAGGGGCTTGTTATACTCGATCAGTGGACTTTGTTTTACTCGATCAGGGGACTTTGTTATACTCGATCAGGGGCCTTTGTTTTACTCTATCAAATGACTTTGTTATACTGGATCTAGGGACTTTGTTATACTCGATCAGGGTTCTTTGTTATTCTTGATCAGGGGACTTTGTTATACTCGATGAGGAGCCTTTGTTACAATCGATCAGGGGACTTTGTTATACTCGATAAGGGGCCTTTGTTATACTCAATGAGGGGACTTTGTTATACTCGATCAGGGGGCTTTGTTATACTCGATCAGGGGGCTTTGTTATGCTTGATCAGGGCTCTTTGTTATACTCGATCAGTGGACTTTGTTATACTCGATCAGGGGACTTAGTTATACTCGATCAGGGGACTTTAATATACTCGATCATTGGACTTTGCAATACTCGATGAGGGGGCTTTGTTATGTTTGATCAGGGGACTTTGTTATACTCGATCAGGGGACTTTGTTGTACTTGATGAGGGGCTTTTGTTATACTCGATTAGGGGGCTTTGTTATACTCGATCAGGGGGCTTTGTTATACTTGATCAGGGGTCTTTGTTATACTCGATCAGTGGACTTTGTTATACTCGATCAGGGGACTTTGTTATGCTCGATCAAGTGGCTTTGTTATACTCGATGAGGGGCCTTTGTTTTACTCTACTAGGGGACTTTGTTATACTCGATCAGGGGACTTTGTTATACTCGACCAGGGGCCTTTTTTGTACTCGATCAGGGGCCTTTGTTGTACTCGATCAGGGGCGTGTGTTATACTCGATAAGGGGCCTTTGTTATAATCGATTAGGGGACTTTGTTAAGCTCGATCAGGGGACTTTGTTATACTCGATGAGGGGCCTCTGTTATACTCGATCAGGGGACTTTGTTACACTCGATCAGGGGTATTTGTTTTACTCGAAAAGGTGGACTTTGTTATACTCGATAAGGGGACTTTGTTATACTCAAACAGGGGCCTTTGTTATACTCGAACAGGAGCCTTTGTTATACTCGATGAGGGGGCTTTGTTATACTCGATGAGGGGGCTTTGTTATACTCGATGAGGGGGCTTTGTTATACTCGATCAGGGTACTTTGTTATACTCGATAAGGGGACTTTGTTGTACTCGATCAGGGGACTTTGTTATACTCGATCAAGGGACGTTATTATACTCGATCAGGGGACTTTGTTATACTCGATCAGGGGCCTTTGTTATACTCGATCAGGGGACTTTGCTATTTTCGATCAGGGAAGTGTGTTATACTTTATCAGGGGACTTTGTTATACTCGATCAGGGATCTTTGTTATCCTCGTTCAGGGGGCTTTGTTATACTCGGTCAGGTGACTTTGCTATACTCGATGAGGGGCTTTGTTATACTCTATCAGGGGACTTTTTTATACTCTATCAGGTGACTTTGTTATACTCGATCAGGGATCTTTGTTATACTCGTTCAGGGGGATTTGTTATACTCGATCAGGGAAATTTGTTATACTCGATTAAGGGGCTTTGTTATATTTGATCAGGGGACTTTGTTTTACGCGATCAGGGGACTTTGTTATACTCGATCAGGCGACTTTGTTATACTCGATCAGGGGACTTTGTTATACCCGATCAGTGGACTTTGTTTTACTCGATCAGGGGACTTTGTTATACTCGATCAGGCGACTTTGTTATACTCGATCAGGCGACTTTGTTATACACGATCAGGGGACTTTGTTATACTCGATCAGGGGCCTTTGTTGTACTCGATGAGGGGCCTTTGTTATACTCGATCAGGGGACTTTGTTATACTTGATCAGGGCAGACCATTGGACTTTGTTATACTCGATCAGGGGACTTTAATATACTCGATCAGCGGACTTTGCTATACTCGATGAGGGACCTTTGTTATACTTGATTAGGGGCCTTTGTTATACTCGATCAGGGGACTTTGTTATACTCGACTAGGGGCCTTTGTTATACTCGATCAGGGGACTTTGTTATACACAATCAGGGGACTTTGTTATACTCGATCAGGGACCTTTGTTATACTCGATCGGGAGACTTTGTTATACTCGATCAGAGGACTTTGTTATACTCGATAAAGAGGCTTTGTTGTACTTGATCAAGGGCCTTTGTTATACTCGATAAGGGGCCATTGTTATACTCGATCAGGGAAATTTGTTATACTCGATAAGGGGAATTTGTTATACTCGATGAGGGTGCTTTGTTATACTTGATCAGGGGACTTTGTTATACTCGATCAGGGGACTTTGTTATGCTCGATGAGGGGCCTTTGTTTTACTCTATCAGATGACTTTGTTATTATTTGATCTCGGGACTTTGTTTTTCTCGATCAGGTGACCTTGTTTTACTCAATAAGGGGACTCTGTTATACTCGATCAGGAAGCTTTGTTATACTCGATCAAGGGACTTTGTTATACTCGACCAGGGGCCTTTGTTATACTGGATCAGGGGCCTTTGTCATACTCGATAAGGGGACTTTGTTATTCTTGATGAGGGGCCTTTGTTATACTCGATGAGGGGACTTTTTATACTCGATCAGGAGACATTGTTATACTCGATGAGGGGGCTTTGTTGTACTCGATGAGAGGCCTTATTATACTCGATAAGGGGCCATTGTTATAATCGATCAGGGGACTTTGTTATACTCGATCAGGGGACTTTGTTATACTCGATCAGAGGACTCTGTTATACTCGATTAAGGGGCTTTGTTATACTTGATCAGGGGACTTTGTTATACTCGATCAGGGGCCTTTGTTGTACTCGATGAGGGGCCTTTGTTATACTCGATCAGGGGACTTTGTTATAGTTGATCAGGGTAGATCATTGGACTTTGTTATACTCGATCAGGGGACTTTAATATACTCGATCAGGGGACTTTGCTATACTCGATGAGGGGCCTTTGTTATACTCGATTAGGGGCCTTTGTTATACTCGATCAGGGGACTTTGTTATACTCGACCAGGAGCCTTTGTTATACTCGATCAGGGACTTTGTTATACACAATCAGGGGACTTTGTTATACTCGATCAGGGCCCTTTGTTATACTCGATCGGGGGACTTTGTTATACTCGATCAGAGGACTATGTTATACTCGATGAAGGGGCTTTGTTGTACTCGATCAAGGGCTTTTGTTATACTCGATAAGGGGCCATTGTTATACTCGATCAGGGAAATTTGTTATACTCGATAAGGGGACTTTGTTATACTCGATGAGGGTGCTTTGTTATACTTGATCAGGGACTTTGTTATACTCGATCAGGGGACTTTGTTATGTTCGATGAGGGGATTTTGTTTTACTCTATCAGATGACTTTGTTATACTTTGATCTGGGGACTTTGTTTTACTCGATCAGGGGACTTTGCTATACTCAATCAGGGGACTTTGTTATACTCGATTAGGGGGCTTTGTTATTCTCGATTAGGGGATTTTGTTATACTCGATCAGGGGACTTTGTTTTACTCGATCAGGGGACTTTGCTATACTCGACCAGGGGCCTTTGTTATACTGGATCAGGGGCCTTTGTTATACTCGATCAGGGGACTTTGTTATGCTCGATCAAGTGGCTTTGTTATACTCGATGAGGGGCCTTTGTTTTACTCTACTAGAGGACTTTGTTATACTCGATCAGAGGACTTTGTTATACTGGACCAGGGGCCTTTGTTGTACTCGATCAGGTGCCTTTGTTGTACTCGATCAGGGACGTGTGTTATACTCGATAAGGGGCCTTTGTTATAATCGATTAGGGCACTTTGTTATCCTCGATCAGGGGACTTTGTTATACTCGATAAGGGGGCTTTGTTATACTCAATCAGGGGCCTTTGTTATACTCGAACAGGGGCCTTTGTTATACTCGATGAGGGGACTTTGTTATAGTCGATGAGGGGGCTTTTTGTTATACTCGATCAGTGGACTTTGTTATACTCGATCAGGGGACTTTGTTATACACGATGGGGGCCTCTGACTTATACTCGATGAGGAGCCTTTTGTTATACTCGATCAGGGGACTTTGTTATACTCCGATCAGGGGACTTTGTTATACTCGATCAGGTGACTTTGTTATACTCGATCGAGGATCTTTGTTATACTCGATCAGTGGACTTTGCTATATTCGATCAAGTAGACTTTGTTATACTCGATTAGGGGACTTTTTTATGCTCGATCAAGTGGCTTTGTTATACTCGATGAGGGGCCTTTGTTTTACTCTACTAGGGGACTTTGTTATACTCGATCAGGGGACTTTGTTATACTCGACCAGGGGCCTTTTTTGTACTCGATCAGGGGCCTTTGTTGTACTCGATCAGGGGCGTGTGTTATACTCGATAAGGGGCCTTTGTTATAATCGATTAGGGGACTTTGTTAAGCTCGATCAGGGGACTTTGTTATACTCGATGAGGGGCCTCTGTTATACTCGATCAGGGGACTTTGTTACACTCGATCAGGGGTATTTGTTTTACTCGAAAAGGTGGACTTTGTTATACTCGATAAGGGGACTTTGTTATACTCAAACAGGGGCCTTTGTTATACTCGAACAGGAGCCTTTGTTATACTCGATGAGGGGGCTTTGTTATACTCGATGAGGGGGCTTTGTTATACTCGATGAGGGGGCTTTGTTATACTCGATCAGGGTACTTTGTTATACTCGATAAGGGGACTTTGTTGTACTCGATCAGGGGACTTTGTTATACTCGATCAAGGGACGTTATTATACTCGATCAGGGGACTTTGTTATACTCGATCAGGG
>NW_024718463.1:0-25000 GCF_018991925.1 Homarus americanus
GAAGAGTTAGATAGGGAAGAGAGAATAGATATTTCTTCACTCATTATTTCATGAATGATGCTGAAATTATAGCCTTTTTGATGAGAGAGAGAGAAAGAGAGAGAGAGGAAGGATGAAAGAGAGAGAGAGAGAGAGAGGAGAGAGAGAGAGAGAGAGAGAGAGAGAGAGAGAGGGAGGCGGAAGTGGATGAGAGAGAGAGAGAGAGAGAGAGAGAGAGAGAGAGAGAGAGAGAGAGAGAGAGAGAGAGAGAGAGGTGCGAAGCAGATGAAAGAGAGAGGGGAGAAAAGGAAGAAAGGCGTGGTGGTGATGAAGAGGAATTACTCGGTGTCGCAATAAATGGGAATGGATGAGAAAGAACAAAACAGACAAAGGTGAAATTTAGAGCAAAGACAACAAGAGGTTTATGCACACATGGCGGACTATGTGGGGGTAACACACGTCAGCAGGTGAGTGTGAGGGAGAGGTAGAGACGGTGAGGGAGAGGTAGAGACGGTGAGGGAGAGGTAGAGACGGTGAGGGAAAGGTAGACTGTGGAGGGAGAGGTAGAGACGGTGAGGGAGAGGTAGAGACGGTGAGGGAGAGGTAGAGACGGTGAGGGAGAGGTAGATGTGAGGAGAGGAGAGACGGTGAGGGAGAGGTAGAGGCCATGAGGGAGAGGTAGAGACTGTGAGGAGAGTGTAGAGACTCATGAGAGGTAGAGACTGTGAGGGAGAGGTAGAGACTGTGAGGGAGAGGTAGAGGATAATGAGGGAGAGGTAGAGACGATGAGGGAGAGGTAGAGACAGAGGGAGAGGTAGAGACGGGGGAGGGGAGAGGTAGAGACGGTGAGGAGAGGTAGAGACGGTGAGGGAGAGGTAGAGACGGTGAGGGAGAGGTAGAGAGGTGAGGGAGAGGTAGAGACGATGAGGGAGGGGGTAGAGACGGTGAGGGAGAGGTAGAGACGGTGAGGGAGAGGTAGAGACGCAGATGAGGGAGAGGTAGAGGACGTGAGGGAGAGGTAGAGACGGTGAGGGAGAGGTAGAGACGATGAGGGAGAGGTAGAGATGTGAGGAGAGGTAGAGACTGTGAGGGAGAGGTAGAGATAATGAGGGAGAGGTAGAGACGATGAGGGAGAGGTAGAGACGGTGGGGGAGAGGCAGAGACTGTGAGGGAGAGGTAGAGACGGTGAGGGAGAGGTAGAGACGCAGGAGGGAGAGGTAGAGAGGTAAGAGGAGAGGTAGAGACGGTGAGGGAGAGGTAGAGACGGTGAGGGAGAGGTAGAGACGGTGAGGGAGAGGTAGAGACGGTGAGGAGAGGTAGAGACGGTGAGGAGAGGTAGAGACGGTGAGGGAGAGGTAGAGACGGTGAGGAGAGGTAGAGACGATGAGGGAGAGGGAGAGACGGTGAGGGAGAGGTAGAGATCGGTGAGGAGAGGTGAGACGGTGAGGGAGAGGTAGAGACGGTGAGGGAGAGGTAGAGACTGTGAGGGAGAGGTAGAGACGGTGAGGGAGAGGTAGAGACTGAGGGAGAGGTAGAGACGGTGAGGGAGAGGTAGAGACGGTGAGGAGAGGTAGAGACGGTGAGGAGAGGTAGAGACGGTGAGGGGAGAGGTAGAGACTGTGAGGGAAGAGGTAGACGGTGAGGAGAGGTAGAGACGGTGAGGGAGAGTGAGAGACGGTGAGGGAGAGGTAGAGACTGTGAGGGAGAGGTAGAGACTGTGAGGGGAGAGGTAGAGACGTGAGGGAGAGGTAGAGACGGTGAGGAGAGGTAGAGACGGTGAGGGGAGAGGTAGAGACGGTGAGGGAGAGGTAGGAGACGGTGAGGGAGAGGTAGAGACTGTGAGGGAGAGGTAGAGACGGTGAGGGAGAGGTAGAGACTGAGGAGAGGTAGAGACGGAGGAGAGAGAGGGAGAGGTAGAGACGGTGAGGAGAGGTAGAGACGGTGAGGGAAGAGGTAGAGATGGTGAGGGGAGAGGTAGAGACAGTGGAGGGAGAGGTAGAGACGGTGAGGGAGAGGTAGAGACGGTGGAGGGAGAGGTAGAGACGGTGAGGGAGAGGTAGAGACGTGAGGGAGGTAGACGGTGAGGAGAGGTAGAGACTGTGAGGGAGGTAGAGACTGTGAGGAGAGGAGACTGTGAGGGAGAGGTAGAGACGGTGAGGGAGAGGTAGAGACGGTGAGGAGAGGAGACTGTGAGGGAGAGGTAGAGACGGTGAGGGAGGAGGTAGAGACGGTGAGGGAGAGGTAGAGACGGTGAGGGAGAGGTAGAGACGGTGAGGGAGAGGTAGAGATCAGAGGGAGAGGAGATGTGAGGAGGTAGAGACGGTGAGGGAGAGGTAGAGACGGTGAGGGAGAGGTAGAGACCTATGAGGAGAGGTAGAGACGGTGAGGGAGAGGTAGAGACGGTGAGGGAGAGGTAGAGACGGTGAGGGAGAGGTAGAGAGACAGGAGGGAGGAGGAGAGACGGTGAGGGAGAGGTAGAGACGGTGAGGGAGAGGTAGAGACAGGAGGGAGAGGTAGAGATGAGGGGAGAGGTAGAGACGGTGAGGGAGAGGTAGAGACGGTGGAGGAGAGGAGAGACGGTGAGGGAGAGGTAGAGACGGTGAGGGAGAGGTGAGAGACGGTGAGGGAGAGGTAGAGACGGTGAGGGAGAGGTAGAGACGATGAGGGAGAGGTAGAGACTGTGGAGGGAGAGGTAGAGACGGTGAGGGAGAGGTAGAGACGGTGAGGGAGAGGTAGAGGACGGTGAGGGAGAGGTAGAGACGGTGAGGGAGAGGTAGAGACGGTGAGGGGAGAGGTAGAGACGGTGAGGAGAGGTAGAGACTGTGGGAGGGAGGTAGAGACGGTGAGGAGAGGTAGAGACGGAGGAGAGGAGACGAGAGGGAAGGTAGAGACTGTGAGGGAGAGGAGACGAGGAGGGAGAGGTAGAGACGTGAGGGAGAGGTAGAGACGGTGGGAGGGAGAGGTAGAGACTGTGAGGGAAAGGTAGAGACGGTGAGGGAGAGGTAGAGACTGTGGAGGAGAGGTAGAGACTGTGAGGGAAAGGTAGAGACGGTGAGGGAGAGGTAGAGACGGTGGAGGGAGAGGTAGAGACGGTGAGGGGAGAGGTAGAGACTGTGAGGGAGAGGTAGGAGAGAGGAAAGGTAGGAGACGGTGAGGAAAGGTGAGAGACGGTGAGGGAAAAAGGGGTAGAGACTGTGAGGAGAGGTAGAGACGGTGGAGGGAGAGGTAGAGACGGTGAGGAGAGGTAGACGGTGAGGGAGGTAGAGACGGAGGGAGAGGTAGAGACGGTGAGGAGAGGTAGAGGCGGTGAGGGAGAGGTAGAGACGGTGAGGGAAAGGTAGAGACTGTGAGGGGAGAGGTAGAGACGGTGAGGGAGAGGTAGAGACGGTGAGGGAGAGGTAGAGACGGTGAGGAGAGGAGAGACCAGAGGGAGAGGTAGAGACGGTGAGGGAGAGGTAGAGACGGTGAGGGAGGAGGTAGAGACGGTGAGGGAGAGGTAGAGACGGTGAGGGAGAGGTAGAGAGTGAGGGAGAGGTAGAGACTGGGAGGAGGTAGAGACGGTGAGGGAGAGGTAGAGACTGTGAGGGAGAGGTAGAGACTGAGAGGGGAGAGGTAGAGATGTGAGGGAAAGGTAGAGAGGAGGGAAAAGGTAGAGACTGGGAGGGAGGAGAGATGGTGAGGGAGAGGTAGAGACGGTGAGGGAGAAGAGAGACTGTGAGGAGAGGTAGAGACGGTGAGGGAGAGGTAGAGACTGGGGAGGGAGAGGTAGAGACGGTGAGGGGAGAGGAGACGGTGAGGGAGAGGTAGAGACGGTGAGGGAGAGGTAGAGACTGTGAGGAGAGGTAGAGACGGTGAGGGAGAGGAGAGACGGTGAGGGGAGGTGAGACGGTGAGGGAGAGGTAGAGGCGAGGAGAGGTAGAGGCGGTGAGAGAGGTAGAGACGGTGAGTAGAAGAGAGGTGAGGGAGAGGTAGAGACGGTGAGGGAGAGGTAGAGACGGTGAGGGAGAGGTAGAGATGGAGAGGGGAGAGGTAGAGACGGTGGAGGGAGAGGTAGAGACGGTGAGGGAGAGACGGTGAGGAGAGGTAGAGACGGTAGAGGAAGGTAGAGACGGTGGAGGGAGAGGTAGAGACGGTGAGGGGAGAGGTAGAGAATGGGAGGGAGAGGTAGAGACTGTGAGGGAGAGGTAGAGACGGTGAGGGAGAGGTAGAGACGGTGAGGGAGAGGTAGAGACTGTGGGAGGGGAGAGGTAGAGACGGTGAGGGAGGTAGACGGTGAGGGAGAGGTAGAGACCGTGAGGGAGAGGTAGAGACGGTGAGGGGAGAGGTAGAGACGGTGAGGGAGAGGCAGAGACGGTGAGGAGAGGAGACGGTGAGGGAGAGGTGAGATGGTGAGGGAGAGGTAGACTGTGAGGAGAAGTAGAGACGGTGAGGGAGAGGTAGAGACGGTGAGGGAAAGGTAGAGACGATGAGGGAGAGGTAGAGATGGTGAGGGAGAAGTAGAGACGGTGAGGAGAGAGAGATGGTGAGGAGAGTAGAGACGGTGAGGAAAGGCAGAGATGGTGAGGGAGAGGTAGAGACGGTGAGGAGAGGTAGAGACGGTGGGAGGGGAGAGGTAGAGACGGTGAGGGAGAGGTAGAGACGGTGAGGGAGAGAGGTAGAGACGGTGAGTGAGAGGTAGAGACTGTGAGGAGAAGTAGAGACGGTGAGGGAGAGGTGAGACGGTGAGGGAAAGGTAGAGACGGTGAGGGGAGGTAGAGACGATGAGGAGAGGTAGAGACGGTGAGGGAGAGGTAGAGACGATGAGGGAGAGGTAGAGAAGGTGAGGAAGAGGTAGAGACGGTGATGGAGAGGTAGAGACGGTGAGGAGAGGTAGAGACGGTGAGGGAGAGGTAGAGACGGTGAGGGAGAGGTAGAGACTGTGAGGGAGAGGTAGAGACTGTGAGGGAGAATTAGAGATAATGAGGGGAGAGGTAGAGACTGTGAGGGAGAGGTATTGACTGTGAGGAGAGGTAGAGACTGTGAGGGAGAGGAGACTGTGAGGGAGAGGTAGACGATGAGGGAGAGGTAGAGACGATGAGGGAGAGGTAGAGACGATGAGGAGAGGTAGAGACGATGAGGAGAGGTAGAGACGGTGAGGGAGAGGAAGACTGTGGGGGAGAGGTAGAGATAATGTGAGGGAGAGGTAGAGACGGTGAGGGAGAGGTAGGGACGGTGAGGGAGAGGGGAGAGGGGTTCCCAGGGTTCAGCATTAGTCCAATTTTGTTCATAATCTACATAAACGATTTAGATATTGGGATCAGCAGTATTAAGCAAGTGCGGATGACACCAAAATAGGGCGGCAGATAATTCAGCAGGATGCAAATGCAACAGGAGGATCTTAAAACTGCAGGGGTGGTCTGAAAAATGGCAAATGAACCAACACCAGCAAGTGCAGCGTACTTAATATTGGAAGAACAAATACTGTCAAAGTATACAACCTTAACAACATCAACCTAGAGAAGTCTGACTTGTGAAAGAGACTTAGGGTAATTGTAAGCCCGACCCAAGGCTTAGAAAAACAGGTAATAATGTCTGAAATAAAGCAAACAGAGTATTGTTTTATATTTAGAAGTGTAAGTAATAAGAGTGCAGAGGTCTTATTGCAACTATATCTTGTGCTAGTCAGGCTACACTCCATGTAGTTCAGTTCTGGTGCCCTATTATAGAAATGGATATAATCACCAGAGTCGGTGCAAGGAAGAATGACGAAAATGATTCGGACCAGAAACCTTCATATACTATAGGTTAACGAAACTAAACTTGCGTTCTAGAAAGACGAAGAGTGCGGGGAGATATGATAGAAGTGATGTAAGTGGGTGAAAGAAATCAATAAAGTATATAGATAAAGTTCTATAATATCTACAGATAGACCAGAGCAACGGATTTAAGTTGGATAGTTTAGGTTTAGGAGGAGATAATCATGGATGATAGAAGTGGTAGTAACTCTCACAGGAGCTGCCATGCACAGGCCAACCGCCTCATTGCAGACTCTTATTTTCATGTTATGTAGAGATAATGAGGAGAGGCAGAGACGGTGGGAGAGGTAGAGATGGTGGGAGAGGAGAGAAGGAGAGGTAGAGACGGAGGGGAGAGGTAGAGATGGTGAGGAGAGGTAGAGACGGGAGAGAGAGAGAGAGGTAGAGATTGAGGAGAGGTAGAGATAATGAGGAGAGGTAGAGAAAGAGGGGAGAGGTAGAGACGATGAGGGAGAGGTAGAGACGATGAGGAGAGGTAGAGATAATGAGGAGAGGTAGAGACGATAGGAAGAGAGAGGGAGAGGTAGAGATAATAAGGGAGAGGTCGAAGTGAAGATAATGGAAGTGTATACAACAGGGAGACAACACATGGAGAGTAAACAAAGTGAATAATAAACATGAGAAAAACTATTGAAAAAAATGTTTTAGTACTCACGTCCATGGGCGGGAGGCAGGGGAGGAGCGGCAGGTTATCCGTCCTGACGGTGCCGCTGAAGGGGAGGTAGCGGGTGTGGGCGGGGAGGTGCCGGGTGGCGCACACCTGGACACAGTCCTCAGTAGGTGCCCTGAAAACGGCTCAGTGGCCCCCCCAGATGATTTAAAGCTGGTGCCAGAGGACCCGTGTGTGGTGATAGGTGGCCAAATGAGGGTGCCAGGTGCTCCAGCAGGGGCCCGGAAGGTGGGGCGGCACTCTGGGGGCCAGGTGAGGCAGTAGGTGCAGGAGTGATGCCATTCTAGGCTGCGTCTCCACTTTGAGGGCAAACTCCGCCGGCAGGAGGACGCAGGTCTCCACCAGGGTGCGCCTAGCCATCACCATCTTGCCGGCGGCAAGAGGGCGACGCGGCGGCACTCTGCTGGGCTACCAACATGCGTCTTCTCCCTCTCACTGTGTCTTCTTCATCTCGTTTTCTCAGAGTGTTTGTGTCGTTGGTCGCCCATGTTGAGAATGTTTCTCTCACTGAGGTATAATATTGTTTACACTCACCTGGCAGTAAACAAGGGGCAACAAAAACAAATAATTAACAACACGAAACAAACTAAGTCACAGGCTTATATTATTGAGGCCGCCACAAGACGCTCACTGAGGGGCCGCAACAAACCACCATTGTTAAAATAACACAGATTTATCATCATCATCCTTCCCTACCACAGGTAATTCCACAGAGGTAACCCCTCCCCAGGCGTCCCACACCACCAGTGGCAACAACATGAGCAGGAGGACCAGAAGTAGCAGGAGCAGAGGTAGTGGGAGTAGGGAGATCAGTAGTAAAAACAACAGGGAAAGTAGCCGCAGAAGCAGTAGCGATAAAAACAACAGTAAAGGAGGAAAAACAAAAACAAAACAAAACAATAACAGCAGGAACACGAGATAGAAACGGGTACAGCAGAAGCAGGGATAGCAGAAGGAACAAATTCAGCAGAAGCGTCGAGTTAGGGAGGAGGAGGGAGAGAGAGAGGCAGGTGGGCCAGGTGGTTGGTCAAGCGGCCTCCTCGCGTGTCGCACTGTGTTGTTGGTGGTCGGGCTTACGACACTCACACCATAGAACCACCCTACCCCTCTCTTTCTCTCTCTCTCTCTTTTCACACTTTTATCATTAGTATTCTTCACATTCTATCTCACTTACGATTTTTCCTTGCCGTAAGAAATAATTCGAGGAAGGAGGAACGCCAGTGTATTGTTTGTTTACATTCTGGTGATGTCCAATTTAGTCACTGGTCTTCATTTTCTCTTTATCTCCCGTTTTTCCTCTTCTCACACTCTTCGTAATTTAATTATCAAATTCTATCAATTCTCTTCTCACAATATATTCACTTAGAAATTCCTTGCAGTTGTGTTTATTGTTATTACTATTGTTTGAATGTTTACAGGAGGCACAAACGTATGTGGAATGTTTACTTTCTTGAACGCATTCGTGTTTGTCCCGTAGATTGTGCTTCTTATGTTCTGCTACGTCTTTTCCTCTGCTTCTTCTCCTTCTCTTCACTCCTCTGTACCTCTTCCTCCTATTAACCGCTTTCTTCTGTGTCTTCCGTTTATCCTCCTTACGTCTTCCTTCCCGTCTATGTTTCTTCTAGTCCATCAAACAAGAGAATCTTCTCCTCTTCACCATCTCTTGTTGGCTGACTGTGCCTTAACATCAAACATACTTTAGAATCGTTCTCATTAACCTGTTCTCGTGTTCTTCAGTAGGAGAAGCTCACAGTTTGTTTTAGTATTCTCGTGTTCTTCAGCGTCTTAAACAGCATCACCAGGAGACTCGCGACGTATGTTCTTCAGCAATCTGTTCTCTTGTTTCTCTTGTTCTTCAGCGTCACCATCAGAGGTAGTAGGAGCAGTTAAGAGGTTCCTCGCGTGCTGGGTGGTGGTGGTGTGGGCGTACCGGTGGCACTAGGGCTGGTGGCCTGCGTCTCCTCCAGGCAGTGCCACGCTCTCACAGGTTCTCTCGACCAGGGGTAAAAACCCAGGTCGTGACGGTGGTGATGGGCGGCGGTGGCGGTCGTGTGGTGCTGTGGGGGTGGGTATAGTGGTGGTGGGTGGGGGGTAATAGGGGGAGGTAGGTGGTATTAGGGTGATGGTGGTAGCGGTGGTTGTAGGTTAGATGTTGGTGGTGTTGATGGGTGGGGTAATAGAGGTGGTGGTTGTGGTGGTGGTGACGGGTATTAGTGGTAATGGTAGAGGTGGTGGGGTAGTAGTGGTAGTGCTTGGAGTGGTGGTGGTGGTGGGCAGGGCATTGGGAAGTAGAGGAGGAGGAGGAGGAGGGGAAGAGGAGGGGGAGGAGGAGGAGGGGGAGAAGAAGTGGGCTGTTATCAGATGATGCTCCTTATGACGATAGATGGAGGAACAGGGGGAGAAAGGGAAGGTAAGGGAGAAAGGGAGGGAATGGGAAAGATAAAGAGGAAGGAGGGAAAGGGAGGAGATAGCAGAAGAAGGGAAGGAAGGGTGGATGGGAGGAGTAGTGGCCAAGGTGGTACTAGTAGTGGAGGTAAATGAGGGAGAGAGTGAGGGAGATTGTAAGGGAGGATAGTGGTTGCTGGGGTAAGGGAGGATAGTGGTTGCTGGGGTAAGGGAGGATAGAGGTTGCTGGGGTAAGGGAGGATAGAGGTTGCTGGGGTAAGGGAGGATAGAGGTTGCTGGGGTAAGGGAGGATAGTGGTTGCTGGGGTAAGGGAGGATAGAGGTTGCTGGGGTAAGGGAGGATAGTGGTTGCTGTAGTTGTCTGAGATAATGGTGGTTGCTGGTGGTATAGGACACGTTGATTGAGTGGTGATTGATGACGATGTAGATGATAGTAATCGTAAATAGCTTCGACTATCATACTATCACACACACACACACACACACACACACACACACACACACACACACACACACAAAATAAAACAGAAAATTCTAGTTAGCAAAACACCCAGAAAAAAAAACCCTTAAAAACCAGACAAACATAAATAAATAAACACTAGTTAAAACATTGATTAAAACAAGTTAGAACGTTACTTACAAACACTGAGTAAACACTTGTTGATAAATATAACAGTGAAGGTTTAAAACACAAACATTTGTTAAAACACTACTTAAAACACCCTTCAAAGTAGTAATAAAACCACACGTTAAACACAACTTAAAACACCGTTAAAAGTAGTAATAAAACCCTCGTTAAACATAAAAATTAAACACCGATAAAAACCCTCGTTAAACACAAAAAATAAAACACTGATAAAAACCCTAATTAAACACAAAAAAACACTGACACACACACCTTCGTTAAACACTGATAACTACAGCAGATAACGAAACGATTAGTGAAAACTTCCGTTGAAAATAAGTGACAAAAAACCCCCACTCATTTAATTATCCTTCACTAAAACACACACGAATCGGAGTCACTTTACTCATGTTCAATTGGAGGGCCATTAGAGGGACCATGAGTGTATGTTAGTCACTTTCCTCATGTTCAATCATTAGGACCATGAAGGACCATATAAGCCTTCTTAAACCTACCTATGGTCACCGTCACTTAACCACCTCCTGGCCTAAGGCTCCGTAAGGCTCTCCGTAAGGCTCTCAGTAAGGCTCCGTAAGGCTCTCCGTCTCACTGAGTCTTTTAACCACTATTGTTCATCCCCACAATCATTTATTTCTCTCCCTCCGTCTATCCTCACTATACCGTCCACTACACACACACACACACGCCCACGCCCACACGCCCTCAGGTGAAGCAAGATGTAGGTCCTCTGTCTTTAGCTTCCGATCTGGGTGAGTTAGTAATATTTTTTTTATATGTTTTTTTACCTTTTTTGTTTTCTTTTTATTATCGTCTGTTTACTCAATCACATCATTTATCGGTTTATTCACTGTTTACACTCTGGATTATATAGGTTCCTGAAGGTTCTCTCTCTCTCTCTCTTTTTCTTGTTTCCTGTTTCGTATCTTTCAAACACATATTTATCTCTTTTTTCTGTCTATATCCCTCACCTGTCCACCGTTCACACCTTTCTTTTTTTTATCCTTTCTCCCGTCTACCGTTCACGCCCCCAGGCTCCTGAGGGCGGGGAGTAGGAGAAGGACGAGGTCTTCCAGTTTTCCTCAGATTGGAAGGTGAACCAACCGCGTTTTGGTTGTTGTATCGGTCACAGTTAGGGTTCGTTTGTCATATCTGTCTTTTCTCTCTCAATCTCTTGTGGTGTGTCGGAGTGAGTGTGTGTGTGTATGTATGTGTATGTGTGTGTGTGTGTGTGTGTGTGTGTGTAGCCCCCAGCGCTCACATGGGTTCTGTTTTGGTCATTAATACACACTTCATGGCTACCGTAGCGTCGTCTTGGTCAACACTGCACTTGGTTTGTGTAGAGAGACGTCACGTGGTTATCATTTATGCAGGTTACACCGTCGCTAATGACGCCTGGAGTGCACACATGTGGTCAGCTGGTTCACGCTACTGAGGGTGCCGGGGCTGACATCTTCCCCACCAGCATCTCATCTCAACACCTCCGGGCGAAAAGGGGTTATGAGACGTTTCGTTGCTGGGAGCGTGTTTAGTATGCTGCCCGGAGTGTTGTGGGAGGTGTGGTTTGTGTTTCCGCAGTCCAGGTGGTTTTATATGTTTTGTTAACGTTTCGCGGTATGTTAAGATGACCATCGATGCATTGGCGAATCTGCTAAATGTGGCAACGCAATGTACATGGAATTCCAGAAAGGATCGTGCCCGTCTTGTACGAAGATGCCGGGTATCTTCCAGAGAGGTTTGGCCCCGCCCATCAACCAATGAGCATACAGGGGCGGAGTCGTAGGCGGTGACGTCATGCTGTCAATTCCTTCCAGCATGTCACGAGCGAACTCCAGGTTTTCAATGATTCCTTCTCAGTGTAAGGTTATATCTACCTGTCTGTGGCCCAGCACCGTAGATACCAAACTCCTTTATGCCTGGATAAGTTTCACTAAGTCAAATATCTGTTTTGTTTACCGTAAGTCACCGCTTCACCACGAGAGTTACATAAACATGCAGATATTGTTCACTTCCAATCCTTATACGGTTGGTCGCCCGACATCAAAAGAGACAAACATGGTTAGGACGATCCGTCTCTACACCCCTGGACGAACGACTCGCTCCAAAAACACATATCGTAGTTGAGATCTCCCTTAGAGATTGTCTCAGCACATTTACCACTATCTCCTCCCAGGTCTCCATATAAGGGTCACGGAGACATAGCCTGGATGGTTCGGGTGTCGAGGTCTCGAAGCAGCTGGCTCGAGCGAGTGATTCGGCGGCTGATTACGAGATCATTGATGATAATAGCCGGGTTCTGGGTGAGGGGGGGGGGGGAGAGGTGGAGTGGAGGTGAAGGAGGGGAGAGGGAGGAGATGGAAGGGGTAGGGGGGGGGAGAGGCCACGGATGAAAGGCTCTGCTAACACTGTGACTCTTGTTGGTTTGTGTTTGACTGTGCGCGCGCGCGAGCGTGTGTGTCTGTGTGTGTGTGTATAATAATAATAATTAACGGTTTATTGAAAGAGCTTGGCAGCCAGAAGGCTGAAAATATACAGTTACATAATTGGGGAATGGGTTACGAATTACAAATAATATACAAGTAACATAAGTGACACAAATAAGACATATAATAACTTGATGGGGATCAGCTCAAACTACAGTTCATTTCAACATAGTGACAGTGCAAGGAGTAGTGTTTACTGGGAGTGAATACACTGATTTATTACAAGTTATTGATAATTTTTACAATGGTTGGGACTGTGTGTGTGTGTGTGTGTGTGTGTGTGTGCCAAATCACCATGACACCCACATCAATTACCAGCCCAGGATACGATATAACAGGTCACCATAACACAAACTCACCCCAGAAGTGACCTGACCTGGGACTCAGAGGTCAACATTAGAATAAAATTGACCCCTTAGAAGATGTACAAGTAAAATTAAACAAGGAAACAAGTAAAATTAAACAAGGAAACAAGTAAAATTAAACAAGTAAACAAGTAAAATGAAACAAACAAGTAAAATTAAACAAGTAAACAAGTAAAATGAAACAAACAAGTAAAATTAAACAAGTAAAATGAAAAAAATAACCATATAGTAAATCTAAATAAACAGAATAGTACAATAAAACAAATAAACAAGTAAAACCAAACAAACTCCCTGCAAAAAAAAGACTCACATTGACCTGTGTGTGACCAATTATAAGCAGTAATTGAGCAGTTAATGAGGCACGTGTCTGACCTTCTCTTTGATTAGGTCGGAAATACACCCTACTTAACACAGCTTGGTCGTGTTCCGTGACATAATCCGTAAAGTGTTCCGTGACGTGTTCCGTGTTCCGTTTCTTATTGTATTTCGTGTCTTGTTCCAGAATGCTGACTTAACCTAACCTAACCTAACCTAACCTAACCTAACCTAACCTAACCTAACCTACAATCATCAGGTGACCCGTGTTATGTATGTACCTCCCTAGAGCTCAGTCCAAGCACACTGACTCAGCTTATGGAGGAGAGAGAAAGTAACGAGAAACAGAACACACGTCTTTTGCATCATTCCGTCACCCACAAAGGCTCCTGGGAGTGTCTGGTGGGGGAGGTAGGGAGGGGGAATGGAGGGGAGAGGGAGGGGGAGAGGGGGGAAGTGGGTGATTACTGGATCCGTGAAACAAAGAACTCGAAAAAAAAAATGGTCTCGAAAAATGGACAGGTCTTCACAGTGGATGGTTGTACTCCAGCTGTCCAGTTAGTCACACGCTACTGCAGCTGGTTATAGTGAGGATCTCTGAAAGGTGTGAGAGGCTGTGAGTACAAGGGATAATCGTCTCTAAGGTTACAGGTAAGTAAAGGTGAGAATGGTTTACCGTATACAAACAGGTGTCACTCTCACACACACACACACACACACACACACACACACACACACATAAGATATTTCAGGTAAACACATTCGAGATAGAGACGTCTTAATGAATGTGTCTTTTATTTATGATATTTAAATGGGATGCAGATAGTGTTTTGTCTTTTGGGGAGGATTTGGGAAGAGACGAAGATTTTTGATAAATGACGATAACCAGTTGAACAAGAGAGAGAGAGAGAGAGAGAGAGAGAGAGAGGACGTCCCACAGATCCCACCAGACAGACTTGACCAGCTATTTCCAGTCTGTTTCGAAACAATCAGGTGCCCGAGTCCGCTACTGTTAGCGTTGCCACTGACTCTTTCATCACCTATATTTTCCCACTTCCTCTTCTATACCCACATGATTGTTATTCACTGTATATATAAACCCGAAGATATCTCTCTAATAATACTCCAGTGAAGGTATAACTTGATGGGCTTCTCAAGGGGGAGAGAAATATATGAAATAAAGAAATTATACAAATGAGTTGAAGTATCTGGTGGTATCTGAGAAGTAGTCAAGGTCGTATAGCGATATAATAGACTCTGTGACACGTTCGGGTATACCAAGAAGGGATCCAACACCATTCTACCGATGCTTATCTTATACAAGCTCCTCAAGGTAGAGATTCCGATCCTCTATTCATTTATAAACACCAATTCAATCCCATCTAGCTTGTATTTTGAAACCAACAGGAGGTGATTTGGGCAGGTGATTGGGAGTGATTTAGGGAGGTGATTGGGAGTGATTTAGGGAGGTGACTGGGAGTGATTTAGGGAGGTGAATGGAGTGATTTGGGCAGGTGATTGGGAGTGATTTAGGGAGGTAATTGGAGTGATCTAAGTAGGTGATTGAGGTGATTTGAGTGATTTGTTGTGGTTTTGTCTCCAGGTGGTAAGAGCCGAGCGGGTTATTTATTTACACTCGCCCATGCTGACTCACTCTCCAGATACGAGGCTGATCCCACCTAACCTATTGCTGCTACTCTTCCAGTTCACGACGACATAGATAGAGAAGATGAGGAACGTGTCGTGGTGTTGGATTCGTGGTGTTGGGTTCGTGGTGTTGGGTTCGTGGTGTTGGGTTCGTGGTGTTGGGTTCGTGGTGTTGGGTTCGTGGTGTTGGATTCGTGGTGTTGGGTTCGTGGTGTTGGGGTAATGTCGTGGTCTGTGGTGTTGATGTCTGTGGTGGGTCTGTGGTGTTGGATTCGTGGTTGGGTTTGTGGTGTTGGGTTCGTGGTGTTGGATTCGTGGTGTTGGGTTCGTGGTGTTGGGTTCGTGATGTTGGATTCGTGGTGTTGGGTTCGTGGTGTTGGATTCATGGTTTTGGGTTCGTGGTGTTGGGTAAACATTCCTTGTCCCTCGCTAAGAGTATTTACATAACCTTAACTTGACTAGTATATGACACGGAGCTATGGGTCGTACAGATACACACACAGACGATGATGATGATGGGAGACAAGAAGGATAAAGAAACAGAGACGTATAGAGAGAGATGATAAGAATAGAAGAATTGGTA
Source organism: Homarus americanus (assembly GCF_018991925.1). NCBI lineage: Eukaryota > Metazoa > Arthropoda > Malacostraca > Decapoda > Nephropidae > Homarus > Homarus americanus. The sequence continues at coordinate 14,886 of NW_024718463.1, forward strand.
TAAATGAAGCGAAAGAGGATACGAGGAGAAGGAGGAGAGGAAGGATAGGTGAAGAAGTGACCAATGGAGGAGGAGGAGGTGGAGAAGGAGGAAATGCAGAAGAAGGAGGAGGAGGAGAGGGGGAGGAGAAGAAAGAGGAGGAGGAGAAGATAAAGGATGATACGGAGGAGAATATGAAGGAGGAAGGGAAGGAGGAGAAGGAAAGAGGAGCAAAAGGAGAAGGAGAAGGAGGAGGAGGAGGTGGAGATGTGAGAAAAGTATAGAGAATAATAACAATAAGAACAGAATTATAAGTAAACAGAAGGAACTAATGATGAAAGAGAAGAAAAAGAAGAGAAAATAGGGAGATAGAAGAGAAGGAAGAGTAAATAAAAAGAGCTGGTGGCAATAGAGTCATGTTACGAGCTGCAATATAACTCCCTGGGTCTTTACCTGTGTAATTAGAGGCAGGTGAGCTAGATCTACCACAAAAAAGTGAATTTCTCTCAGTTTCTCTCTCTTTTTTTTCTCTCTATCGTTTTCCTACCTCCTTTTGCCTCCTCTCTCTCTCTCTCTCTCTCTCTCTCTCTCTCTCTCTCTCTCTCTCTCACGATCACTCACACCCTCCCGACTTACTCGCTCTAACAAAGAGATTATGTATTGAAAATATGGAGATGGCTATCAAGACTGGGTGGGAGGAGGAGGAGGAGGAGGCTGGGAGGTAGGTGTGAGAGGAAGAGAAGAAGAAGAAGAATAAGAAGAACCACAACAAGAAAGAAGAGAGTGACCCAGGAATAAGGATTGATAACCTAGATTAATTGAAAGAGAGAGAGAGAGAGAGAGAGAGAGAGAGAGAGAGAGAGAGAGAGACTCGACGCTGCTCCCTTTACCTAAATCTTCTTGACTGGCAGATGGGTCAAGCAGGGATGATCCGCGTCCCAATCAATCAAGAGTTAACGAGGAGAAAACTGGTCAGGGTAATATGATCAGGGCTTTAGGGCGCAAGAAAATGTTGCTGTTGATTAGGGTTCAGGGCCGCGTTGTGTTCCTTCATGGGGGTAGGGAGGGGGTAGGGGGGGAGGGGGAGGTTGTTGTTGTTATTATTATTATATTATTTTTTAGGACTGGAGTTTAAGCATTTCTGTTTTAGTCTGCACACAAAAGGATTTCTGGGGTATTTTAAGGGGGGAGAGAGGGGAGGAGGGAGGGTGGGAGGGGTGGGAGGGTGGGAGGAGGGGTGGGAGGGAGGGAGGTAGGTGAAAGGTGGGGAGTAGGAGGGGAGGTAAGGAACGGGGAGAACTGAAGGGAAGAAGGAAGCGAGAGAGAGGAATGGAAGGAAAAAGGTAGAGATGGAAAAGAAAGGGAAGGAAAGTAGGACCGTGGAAGAGAGGGAAAAATGGTGGGAAAGATAGAAGGAAGTAGATAGAGAGAGAGAGGGAGAGAGGGAGAGAAAGAGGGAGGGAGAGAGGGTAAGGACTGCCTGTCGAAGGGGTGAATTGAAGGTATTTAACAAAAACTCTGTATGGAACGTCTGTGTGTTTTACCCTCTGTCTACATATTTATCAACCAAAACGAAAGCCAAAAAATAAATAAATAAATAAATAACTTTATCTAATATTCCATAAAAAAACTCCTGCTGAATATTACAAATGTCAGAAGAAAATACAGTCTTTATTTACTATTTTCACTCGAAGGGTTCACTCGAAGGGTTCACTCGAAGGGTTTACTGGAAGGGTTCACTCGAAGGGTTCACTCGAAGGGTTCACTCGAAGGGTTCACTCGAAGGGTTTACTGGAAGGGTTCACTCGAAGGGTTCACTCGAAGGTTTCGCTCGAAGGTTTCACTCGAAGGGTTTACTGGAAGGGTTCACTCGAAGGTTTCACTCGAAGGGTTCACTGGAAGGGTTAACTCGAAGGGTTTCAAACTATAAGGTCCACCTCAGCTCTCCAGGGGTTCAGACTCATGTTGGTGATGTTTCTTAAGCTTCCAGGTCAAGTAACTCCTCATGCCTCACACTTAAGCCCGGCTCTCCACCCTCCAGATTCCAGACTATGAGGGACTTATCCTCTGCTATCTTAACCAAACCTTAATCTAAATCGTCATTAGAGATAAGCGTCAGTTTGAGGTCCTCATTCTCTTCACCTGTAATAGATTATCCAGGTAAGCATGTCGTTTCCAGATACACCTGATGTCTTGTTGTGTAGTTTCTAGCCTATGACATTCTGACGTATATAACAAATTTTAGTCTTATTCGCATTGTTGTTTCCTGTTTATGGCAAATTTCTCTCTACATCGTCCAGGTTTTTTCACTTTTCATTCACTCTTCATTCACTTATCATTCACTTTTCATTCACTTATAATTCGTTACTTGTGGATGTCAAGATAAGAAACATCACCTCATTTCCCAGCTGCATGAACCGATACCATCCTCTGCTTGTAGCTTCCAGATCGTCATGCAATACATTATATCCACCTAAGATCACTGACTGCTTGTATTTGTTGCTTGTAGATCGTCAGAAACTAATCCACTCTTAAGTTACAGTGATCCAGACACTAATCCACTCTTAAGTTACAGTGATCCAGACCCTAATCCACTCTTAAGTTACAGTGATCCAGACACTAATCCACTCTTAAGTTACAGTGATCCAGAAACTAATCCACTCTTAAGTTACAGTGATCCAGACCCTAATCCACTCTTAAGTTACAGTGATCCAGAAACTAATCCACTCTTAAGTTACAGTGATCCAGAAACTAATCCACTCTTAAGTTACAGTGATCCAGACCCTAATCCACTCTTAAGTTACAGTGATCCAGACCCTAATCCACTCTTAAGTTACAGTGATCCAGACCCTAATCCACTCTTAAGTTACAGTGATCCAGACACTAATCCACTCTTAAGTTACAGTGATCCAGACCCTAATCCACTCTTAAGTTACAGTGATCCAGACCCTAATCCACTCTTAAGTTACAGTGATCCAGACCCTAATCCACTCTTAAGTTACAGTGATCCAGACCCTAATCCACCCTTAAGTTACAGTGATCCAGAAACTAATCCACCAGATGATCCATCACCTCCAACACCTTGATAGAGAGAGAGAGAGAGAGAGAGAGAGAGAGAGAGAGAGAAATCATACAACATTGAATTACTCATGAGAACTAGTCTAGGTAAGCAAGTGGAGGGAGTGAAGGAGGGATGAAAGGAGAGAGTGGAGGGAAGGGAGGGAGGGAGGGAGTGGAGGGAAGGGAGGGAGGGGAGGGAAGGGATAACTCATACAGGTAAACTCTTCATCTTGTTTACTGTGAGTCGCCTCTCTGTTTCCGACGGTGAGTTTAATACGTCAAGGAGGGCTTAAATCTGTTTCAGGGTTTAATTCTGTTTTAGGGTTTAATTTGAAGGTTTAATTCTGTTTTAGGGTTTAGTTTGAGGGCTTAATTTTGTTTTAAGTGTATTAGTGGTTTAGTTTGATGGTTTAATTACGTTTTATTGTATTAATGGTTTAGTTTCAGGGTTTAATTCTGTTTTATTGTATTAATGGTTTAGTTTGAGGGTTTAATTCTGTTTCAAGTGTATCAGTGGTTTAGTTTGAAGGTTTTTATCTTATTAATTTGAAAGGGTAATCAATTTTTTATAGCATGTAGTTGTTAATACACGCACATACATATACATACACTCACACAAACACGTTCATACACACACACACAAGACGTTATCACATACACTTAAGTTGCTTTATATTTAAATTCACAAACAACTATGTCAAGTTTTGATTCCATTAACTGTTACGATATCAACCATCTTAATCTGAAGAAGAAAAAAGATAACAAGTTAACCCCGAGATGATAACAGTGAAATTGTCAAGAAGTTAATAGTAAATTAGATAGAGACGATAAACTAAATACGTGTTTGTTGTCTTATGTAATCTATAGACGAAAGAATGAGGGTGAAGTATAAACGCCGAAACCTTGTTGACATAGAGGATCGCGAGTTATTTTTTTTTTTTTGAAGGGGGGAGGGAGAGAGGGGGTGTCTTAGAGACCTGATGGGTGTTGTTATTGTTGTTATTGTTGTTATTGCTTTGTGATTGCTTCTAAAATAGTCGAGATAATACCGGGTTAACTTTTTTTTCGGGTACGTCAGACAGACAGGGGTTGCTCGAGGCGCTTTTGTTTTATGTTTTGATCCTCGTAATGTCTATCATCTCTACTTAAATTAGCGTCAAACTCACCTTGATGCGTTTTTGTTTCGTATTCTGTTCTACTTCTTTTTATAACATGTGTCACAGCTGTCCTCCCCCACCCTCCCTGTGTTGTGCGTCACAGTTGCTTTACTAACGCGTTCCTCTCTTCTTTTGTTTACCTACACCGCTACAGGAGTTACTGTTACGACCTCTGCTCTTCTGTTTACGTCTATACATCACACCATGACTGGAAGCTATATATTTTAGCTCCTGCTCTTTGCGTTCTGTAATTCATTTTTTATACATATTACAAGACAAACTAAGTTCTTGTCTCGTTCTGTTCGCTGAAATACACATTATTATTGTTCATAATTCCGAAAACCACCACTAGAGGGCTTTTTAATCTCGTGTTTTTCTCCTCATCAGCGTAATGCAGTTCAAGACACTGACTTAAGAGCTAGTGCTACTCGTGAACAGGGCTGTGCCCTTCTGAGAGCAGAGTTAGAGAGGGTCAAGGAAGAAAACTTGAAACTAAGGGAAGTGTTACGAGTTGGGGATTTAGAATATAGTTAAAAGTCTACCCAGATCCCAACAGGAAACAACAATCAAAAAACAAAGACAATCGGACTATAGAAGGGTAGACAAAGGATGCGAGTTTTCGTTGTGTATAATAAAGTACCATAAATTCCTTAACAAAATATTCAGCGTTCTATAATTTACCCTTAACCATACTTAACCTAAACATTAACAGTATATACATATTAATACAACATAAAACAATCGTGAAGCAAGGTGGAGGTGGGAGAGGCAATACAAGATTACAAATACTTAAGTGAGGAGCTGAGATGGCTGACGAGTAAGGCTGAGTATTGTAGAAGACGGTAGGTAGTCACTGTGCCGTAGGTTTAGAGGATAGGTGATCCTGTGGTCACTTCCCAGAGTGTAGTGCTCTCTCCTCGAACTCGAGCTGACAAAGAAGACTTGGAGGAAGTGACGCAACAACCAGGATATGGAGAAGGGAAACCCCGGAGTGGTAACTAAGACGAGTCATACTCGTGTCTCGTCCCTAGATGGCGTTGCTCGTGGTGCTGGGTAGGTAGATCAGGACAATAGATGGCGTGGTTCGTAGTGCTGGATAGGTAGATCATGACAATTGGTGGCGGGGTTCGTAACAGAAGAGATAGCGAGGATGAAGGAGGAAACGAGACAAGGAAATCCCGTGTCTGACGAAAACTCAGGCGAATGGAAGGTTGTGAGGAGAGGGACAACCAAACTGGTGGTGAAAACACACACCAAGGATATGACAACAACAGCTAAGTGTACCAACTCTTTCAGTCCCTTGATAGATGAATTGGACGTTAGCATAGTCAGGGACAAGGCTGACAAGGAAGGTAAGAAAACCTTAATTGTTGGCGATTCCCAGGTACGGTACCTGGACAGAGCTTTTTGTGGTAAAAATAAAAATAGGATGAGGGTGTGTTTGCCAGGAGCTGGGGTGGGGGATATAGTTGACAGGATGGACAATATCTTGTCTGGTAAAAGGAACAAACCCATTATCTGCTTTAGTGCAGGAGGCAATGATATTGGCAGGTGTAGGAGTGAGGAGCTTCTTGATAAGTTCAAGACAGCTATAGAACGTATTAGGTCGAAGGGAGGGATCCCTATCATATGTGGTGTCCTGTCTAGAAGGAGAGTTGGCAATGAATGGCTGTCAAGGGCAGTTGGTGTCAACGGCCGTCTTGACCGATATTGCAAGTCACTATCAGTTCCATTTATTGACAACTGGGACAACTTCTACGGCAGAAGGGACCTTCATGCCAGGGATGGGTTGGCAACCCTGGCTGGTTCTCTCGAGAGGGCAGTTCAAAAGATGTCGAAGTCTTTAAACTGCTAAGAGAACATATGAGAACGGGGGTGGAGGAGACTGCAATGGGAGGGGGTAAACAAAGTGAAAGGTTACAGGGAAATAGTGCTAGGAATTATAGCAAAACGAAATTAGGCAGGGCGTTAAAACCTAAACGCGACAAAGAGAGGACTCAGAAACGACTAGCTTAAATGTCTACTACGCAAACAGTAGAAGTATGAGAAACAAAATAGATGAAATCAGGGCGTTGGCATGTCGCGAAAAAATCGATATAATAGCATTCACCGAAACATGGATAAACCTAGACTCACGTGAGTTACCTGTCGAATACCAAATTGCAGGTTACAAATTATTCCATACCGATAGGCAGATTAGGAAAGGAGGCAGAGTAGCAATCTATGTCAGGGATAATATGAAGTGTGAAATAAATAAGGTAATAAAAACAGAACGGAATACAGAAACAATTTGGATAGAACTAATTGATGGTAGGGAAAAATTAATCACAGGAGTAACATATAGACCTCCTGATCTTGATAGAATTAATGAGCGACTTATTTGGGATGAAATGCGCAGGGCTTCCATACATAGCAAAGTCTGTATAGTAGGCGACTTTAACTTTAGCCAAATAGATTGGATTGACCTTACAGGTGACTCAGAATCAGAGGATTTTCTTGAAACATTCCAGGACTGTTTCCTAAGCCAACATATAACCGAACCCACCCAGGGTAAAATATACTCGATTTAGTTATGTCAAACAGAGAAAACCTCAATAGTAATGTCGAGGTAGGGAACGAACTTACTAACAGCGATCACAAAGAAATTAGATTCCAGTTAGAATTTCAGGGCAGCAGCAAGGAAAATGCCACTTAAGTCCCAGATTTCAAAAGGGCAAACTTTGATAGTTTGAAGAGGCAGCTGAGAGAAGGGCGTATCATGCTTGGGGGTGAACTACATGACATCACTTGAAGTGACCTCTCACAATGTACCCGGAGGGCGACCTCACTTTACCGGGAAACCTACAAACGAGATCTGAGGTTGCCGAGTTCCACAACACTTTAAATAATGAGTTACTTCATGCACAAAGGCAGAACATACCATACAGAAACCTCAGATCAAACAACAATGACCCTAAAAGGATAAATAATTATTTAAAGAATATTATTGGACAAAGGAAGGCTATTGGTAGAAGAATAAATCGTGGTGAAGTTTACCTCCGAGATTATTATAAGGTATTGACGGGAGGGTTAAGATCGAGATAAGAAAAGCAAAGAGGAATAATGAACTGAAGATAGCAAGGGAGGCGAAGGCAAACCCCAAGGGAATCTATCAAATGTATCAAACTAAAACACGAGAAAAGATTGGACCAATACAGTCAGATACTGGCGAGCTAACTGATAACGACGGAGAAATGAGCAATAATCTGAATAAATATTTTTCAACAGTTTTCACCACCGAAAATGCAAACATGATACTCGAGGCACCGACTCTATACAGAGATAGCGAAGAAAATAAATTAAGTGAGATAGTAGTGACTAGTAACGATGTTAGTAAGCAAATAGACAAACTAAAGCCTAATAAGTCACCGGGTCCCGATGAGATATTTGCCAGAGTATTAAAGGAATGTAAGGAAGAGCTTAGTATGCCCTTAGCAAAGTTGTTTAACATATCCTTAAAAATAGGTGTAGTACCAGAATCCTGGAGGATAGCGAATGTAATACCGATTTTCAAGAAGGGAGATAGATCACTATCCTCAAACTACCGTCCAATCAGTCTAACATCAATTGTAGGCAAATTACTGGGAGCAATCACTTCAAACTCTATTCGAAATCACCTGGAGAAGCACAAGTTGATCAATGATTCCCAACATGGCTTCACAAGCGGGCGTTCATGTCTAACTAATCATTCTTTTCATCTGTTTTCGAATCGGTGGACGAGGGGCACAATTATGATGTGGTATATCTCACTTTAGCAAAGCCTTCAAAAGAGTCCCCACGAAAGACTAATAAGAAAAGTGGAGGCTAATGGCATTAAAGGAGATATTCTAAAATGGACTAGGGCGTGGTTACAGGACAGGAAACAGGGGGTGAGCATTAACGGCACTACGTCCCTTTGGAGCAACGTCACTAGTGGAGTTCCCCAAGGCTCAGTACTCGGACTATTATTTTTTATTATATACATAAATGACAGAGATATCGGCGTTGACAGCAATATAAGTAAATTTGCAGATGACACTGAAATAGAGCGTGTAATTAAATCTGACGATGACTCAGCAAAACTACAGGAAGATCAAAATAAATTTTTCGAATGGTCTGAAAAATGGCAGATGAGATTCAATGTGGACAAATGTAAAGTACTCAGTATAGGAGATGTAAACAGGGAAACCAGATACCAGATGAACAACGATGTTATTGAGAAATCCGACTGCAAGAAAGATTTAGGAGTAATGATAAGTAGGAATCTTAAGCCAAGTAAACAATGTGTATTTGCTCGAAACAAGGCTAATAGAGTACTTGGGTTCATACAAAGGAGTGTTAGTTACAAGACTAGCGAGGTCACCCTAAAACTATATCTTGAGCTTGTGAGACCACACTTGGATTACGCAGTTCAATTTTGGTCACCGTACTACAGAATGGATATAGAATCCTTGGAAAGAATTCAGAGGAGAATGACAACACTAATCCAGGGCATTAGGAACCTTGAGTACAGAGACAGGTTAAAGCATCTTAATTTGCACTCCCTCGAGAGACGTAGAGCGAGGGGCGAAATGATAGAGGTGTATAAATGGAAGTCAGATTTAAACAAAGGGGACATTACAAAGGTACTCAAACTATTCAACCAGGAGCGACCTCGTAACAATGGTTTTAAATTAGAGAAATTTAGATTTAGGCGCGAAATAGGTAAACATTGGTTTGGAAATAGAGTAGTGGATGAATGGAACAAGTTACCAAATATCATCATTAACTCGAATACGGTGGATAGCTTCAAACATAGGTTGGATGGATATATGAGTGATAGGGGTTGGGAGTAAACGGGACTACCCAGTATGGGCCAATAGGCCCGCTGCAGTTCCTCCATTCTTATGTTCTTATGGAGCTCTTTTGTTTCGTGTCCGTATAGAATTATGTCGTAGATTCCTGCCTGTACACGTTATTGACTGTCTGTTTAACTTAATACGACCATAAGATAAGAGTTAGACTAATATAAGTGAGAAGAATAATTGATAAGGGAAAGAAATATATAATAATCCTTAGGTAATATGAGTGTATTATAAGAGAATGGAATCGAAATGGACATTATAATCCTGGAAAAATAAAAAATATAGAATTTGATCTCTTAAACCCTCACTTGATACCCCACCCACACAACAACAACAAAAACAATAACAACAACAACAACATCAACAATAACAACAACAACAACAACAACAACATCAACATCAACAACAACAACAACAACAACAGCAACATCAACAACAACAACAACAACAACAACAACAACAACAACATCAACATCATCACCACTACCACCAACATCAATAACAATAACAATAACAACAACAATAACATGCCACTAACAAAACGCACACTAACAAGTCCCTAACAACACCATCACGTCAGCCCCCCACCCACACATCAGACACTCCCAGCCATCATTAACCGGTGTCTGAATGTCTGGACGTGTCTGGCATTCTTCAGTAATGGCAATTAACTGGAAATCGCATCTCGAGGCCTGAGTAAATCTGGCGTTTTGTGGAACCAACGAGACGCTCTCATTCACCAGGGGCTAGGAATGTTTGGTTCCTTCAGCTGATGAGAGAGGGGAGGGGGAGGGGGGGAGAGGGGGGAGGGGGTATTAATATCATGAAACCGAAGCCGACGACCAACTTGTTTGTGATGTTTCGGACGCGTTGGGTATTAAGGGGGAAATATTGTAATTTTTTGTGGGGGTTTTTTCGTGATTGATATTTCCTGTTGTGTTCTGATTTGTGATTGATATTAACTGTTATTAATAGGTTAGGTTAGCTTAGGTTAGGTTAGGTTAGGTTAGGTTGGGCCTATTAGCCAATTAGTATTGATGCCTATTACAACAGGGTC
>NW_024718463.1:30000-40000 GCF_018991925.1 Homarus americanus
TCCTTGACCACCACCTGAGTCACCTGTTATCTGCTTATCACCTAAGTAAGACGTGTTGTTAGGCGACTCCCATTGACAGGTGTACCAACCTCTCCGACGTATGAGGTATCTAATCAAACCGAATATCAGTAATTTATATATATTAACAAGTAGTATTAATAATATAAACAAATTATATGTGGATTTTAATTATTATTGTATTATTATTTAGAAGTAGTGTAGTAATATAATGTTTATAAAAAGTTAGGATTCAAAAGGTTGGTAACCCTGTCTCTTGCCTGGGTTAACTAAGAGTAAGTTTTTAAGAGTAGTGGCGGAGGGAGGGAGAGGGAGGAGGAGAGAGGGGGGGGAGGAGGGGGGGAGGGAGGAGGAGGAGGGCGGAGGAGAGGGAGGAGGAGGAGGGCGGAGGAGGGAGGGGAGGAGGAGGAGGAGCAGAGGAGGGGAGAGGGAGGAGGAGGTGGCAGGAGGAGGAGGAGGAGTAGGAGGTGGGGGGAGGAGAGGAGGAGAGGTGCTATTTTACTGAGGGCACGCTGCCACACCACCCTCCATTACTTCAAGATTGACCAGAGTCGAATACTGATATATCTAAGGAGTCAATCAGAGGAGAGTTTATACTAAAATATATACAGAAAAATACACACATAACCTAACCTAACACAACCTAACGTAACACAACGTAACCTAACCTAACCTAACCTAACGTAACCAAACGAAACTAACGTAACCCAACCTACCCCAACCTAACGTAACCAAACGTACCTAACGTAACGTAACCACCAACCTAACCTAACGCAACCAAACGTAACCAAACGTAACGTAACGAACCTAACTTAACCAAACCTATTCAAATATTCAATGAAACACAATTTTCTAAATTACATACATAAAAACAAAACACACATATGAATAACCATAAAACAATATACAAATACATAATACTGTATACATAATGTGAGGAGTTAGCAAGAGAGAGAGGAGGGAGAGAGGGAGAGGGAGGAGAGGCAGGGAGGGAGAGAGAGGGAGTAGGGAATGAGAGAGAGAGGAGGGAGGGAGGGGAGAGGGAGAGGGAGAGAGGGGAGGGGAGAGAGGGTAGGATGGAGAGAGAGAGGGAGGGAGAGGAGTGGTAGGGAGGAGAGAGAGAGAGGGGAGGAGGAGAGAGGAGGGGAGGGGATGGAGAGAGAGGGGAGGGAGAAGGTGGGATGGAGAGAGGGAGGGAGGGGAGAGGGAGGTGATGGAGAGAGAGAGAGGAGGAGAGAGAGGAGGAGAGAGAGAGAGAGGAGAGAGGAGGGTAGGGAGGAGAGAGAGAGAGAGGGAGGAGAGAGGAGTAGGGATGGAGAGAGAGAGGGGAGAGAGGAGTGGTAGGGGATGGAGAGAGGGAGGGAGGGAGAGGGAGGGTAGGGATGGAGAGAGAGAGGAGGAGGAGAGAGAGGGGATGGGAGAGAGAGAGAGAGGGAGGGAGGGATGAAGAGAGAGAGGAGGGAGGGAGAGAGAGGGAGGGATAGGGATGGAGAGAGAGAGGGAGGAGAGAGAGGGAGGGTAGGGGATGGAGAGAGAGGGGAGGGAGAGAGGAGGGTAGGGATGGAGAGAGAGGGAGGGGGGAGAGGGAGGTAGGGATGGAGAGAGAGGAGGAGGGAGGGAGAGAGGGAGGGGAGGGAGAGAGAGAGGGAGGGAGGGGAGGAGAGGGAGGAGAGAGAGAGAGAGGGAGGGGAGGTGGTAGGGATGGAGAGAGAGAGAGGAGGGAGAGAGGGATGGAGAGAGAGAGAGAGGGAGAGAGAGGAGGGTAGGGATGGAGAGAGAGAGGGGGAGGGAGAGGGAGGAGAGAGAGGAGGGAGGGAGAGGGAGGGTAGGGATGGAGAGAGGAGAGGGAGGGAGAGAGGAGGATGGAGGGAGAGAGGGGAGGGAGAGAAGGGGAGGAGAGAGAGAGGGAGAGGGGAGAGGGAGAGGGGATGGAGAGAGAAGAGGGAGGGAGAGAGGGAGGGTAGGGATGGAGAAGAGAGGGAGGGAGGGAGAGTGGTAGGGATGGAGAGAGAGAGGAGGAAGGAGAGAGGGAGTAGGGATGGAGAGAGAGAGGAGGGGAGGGAGAGGGTAGGGATGGAGAGAGAAGGGAGGGAGGAGAGAGGGAGGGGAGGGATGGAGAGAGAGAGGAGGGAGGGGAGAGGGGAGGGAGAGAGAGAGAGAGGAGAGAGAGGGAGGGAGGGATGGAGAGAGAGAGAGAGAGGAGAGAGGAGTGGGGGGATGGAGAGAGAGAGAGGAGGGAGGGAGAGGGAGGGAGGGAGGGAGAGAGAGGAGGGAGGAGAGAGGAGGGTAGGGATGGAGAGAGAGAGGAGGAGGAGGAGAGAGGAGGTAGGGAGGGAGAGAGAGAGGGAGGAGGGAGAGGGAGGGTAGGGATGGAGAGAGAGGAGGGAGGGAGAGAGGGAGTGGGGAGGAGAGAGAGAGGGGGAGGGAGAGAGGGAGTGGGGATGAGAGAGGAGGAGGAGAGAGGGAGGGTGGGGATGGAGGATGGAGAGAGAGAGAGAGAGAGAGAGAGAGAGAGAGAGAGAGAGAGAGAGAGAGGGTAGGGATTGAGGGATGGAGGAAGAGAGGAGAGAGAGAGAGAGGGACAGAAAGAGAGAGAGAGAAGTAGGGATTGAGGGATGGAGAGAGAGAGAGGGAGAGAGAGAGAGAGAGAGAGAGAGAGAGAGAGAGAGAGAGAGAGAGAGAGAGAGAGAGAGAGAGAGAGAGAGAGGTAGGGGGATTGAGGGATGGAGAGAGAGGGAGGGAGGGGAGGAGGGAGGGAGGGAGGAGGGAGGAGAGAGAGAGGGAGGGAGGGAGGGAGGGGAGAGAGTGGTAGGGATGAGATGGAGGAAGAGGGAGAGAGAGAGAGGACAGAGAGGGAGAGAGAGAGAGAGAAGAAGTAGATTGAGGATGGGAGGAGAGAGGAGGAGAGAGAGAGAGAGAGAGAGAGAGAGAGAGGAGAGAGAGAGAGGAGAGAGAGAGAGAGAGAGAGAAGAAGGGAGGGATTGAGGGATGGAGAGAGAGAGGGAGAGGGAGAGAGAAGTGGGTAGGGATTGAGGGATGGAGAGAGGAAGGGAGGGAGAGAGAGAGAGAGAGAGAGAGAGAGAAGAAGTGAGGGATTGAGGGAGGAGAGAGAGGAAGGGAGGGAGAGAGAGAGAGAGAGAGAGAAGAGGTGGTAGGGATTGAGGGATGGAGAGGAGAGGGAGGAAGAAAAGAACTCACCACAGCCACAACAAGTTCCACCTCCAGGCAACAAAACTTATTGAAGCAGACGACCAAATGTATCCACAATTTATTGAGAATATATTGAGAATTTTTTTTATTATTTTTATTCGTCTTCAATTGAACGATGTTGCCAGCTTGTTATTAATTGGTGAGAGAGAGAGAGAGAGAGAGAGAGAGAGAGAGAGAGAGAGAGAGAGAGAGCGATTAGCCTGGATATTAAATTAACATCTCTATATTTTATCGTCTGAGGGTTGGCGAACACGACCTCCATTCCAAAAAAAAATTATATCATATATCTACCCAAATCCTCACGGGGGGGGGGGGTGGGGGAGGTGGGGAGGGGTTAAGGGAGGTTGAGGAGGGGCTAAGGAGGGGTTTAGGAGGGGCTTAGGGAGGGGTTAGGGAGGGGGTTAGGAGGGGTTTAGGGAGGGGTGAGGGAAGTGGAGGAGGTAGGGAGGAGGAGGAGGAGGGTGGAGAGAGAGGTGAGGGGAGGGGTTTAGGGAGGGTCCAAATGATCCATTCATTCATACACACCGAATTCTCGCCAGGTCTCCCCCTCCTCTAGGTCTCCCCTGTCTCCTCAGACCACCAGCTCTACCATTATCTCCTCAACAATAACTATATGGCTAACGGCTCAAAATTGCCCGAGACAGACTGATCATTTATATACGAGTTAAGTTCTAATTTTCTCAGGGCGTCCACCGGGGTCCACGGGGTCCACGGGGTCCACGGAGGTCCACGGTCCACGGGTCCACGGTCCACGGACGTCCACGGGGTCCACGGGGGTCCAGGATCCACGGGGGTCAACGGAGGTCCACGGGGATCCACGGGGTCCCATGGGGTCCACGGAGGTCCACGGAGGTCCACGGGTCCACGGAGGTCCACGGGGTCCACGGAGGTCCACGGGGTCCACGGGGGTCCCACGGAGGTCCACGGAGGTCCACTTTTTGATGCAATATATTTATAGCTCTTGGGCACGAGGGGAGGAGAGGGGGGGGTACTTTAGTTAGGTTTCGTGGGTAGGTGGTAAGTGGGTGTAAGAGAGGGTGTAAGAGTGGGTGGGATTGAATTGCTTATAAGGTAAGTAGGTTCTATGCCCTTTCTCGACTTTACACACACACACACACACACACACACACACACACACACACACACACACACACACACACACACACACACACACACACACACACCAGTCTATTGTGTCAACCCGTGTTAAGAGATCATCACTACAGGAACACAAACACCCTGAGGCTATGGTCGAGAATGAAGGTGAGTATTCAATGGGATTTTCGACCTAGTGGGCATATCATTATAGACGTTTGTTGACTCTGGGACAATTAGCACTGGAGGAGGAGGAGGAGGAAGATGAGAATGAGGAGGAGGATGAGGAGGAGGATGAGGAGGATGAGGCGTTGGATTCTATGCCTCCAGCTGATACTAACACTCTTGAGTACTAAAGGGGCGTATCCGACACACCTCCCAATCAGCTGCTATAACTACTAGAGACCAAAGGGGCATATTGACCATCACTCGTTAGTAGGGGAGTAATTACCATAAGGATAATAATAAGAGGAGATAGAAGGAAGGAAGAGAGAGATAAGATAAGAGATGAGAGAAAGAGCCACTAATCAGGGAGCCTCAGGTGCGTTTACATCATAAGAACATAAGGAGTCTGCAATAGGCCGGTTAGCCTGTGCATGGCAGCTCCTGTCGAGAGTTACTACCACTCTCTATCATCCATGAATCTATCTAGTCTCCTTTTGAAACTTTCCAGAGTTCCAGCACTTACTACGTTGCTGCTTTTTCCACTCGTCCACCACCCTATTTGTGAACCAGTTCCTTCCTGTCTCCTCCTAAACCTAAACTTATCCAACTTAAATCCGTTGCTCCGAGTCCTATCCTGCTCTGCTCGGATATTATAAGAACTTTATCTATATCCCCTTTATTGATTCACCCACTTAAATACTATCATATCTCCCTGCACTCTTCGTCTTTCTAGGAATGCAAGTTTAGTTTCTTTAACCTATCCTGATATGGAAGGTTTCCTAAGTCCAGAATCATTTTCGTCCTTCGTCACCGACTTAGTGAATTGATATCCATTCTATAATAAGGGCACCAGAACTGAACCGCATAATCGAGGTGTGGCCTGACTAGCGCAAGATATAGCGTATAAGACCCTCACCTGCACTCTATAACTTCTAGATATAAAACCTAATACCCTGTTTGCCTTATTTCGAACATTAACGCACTGTTTTCATTATGCACCCAAGTCTCTTCCACAAGTCGACTTATTGATGTTGTTAAGGCTGTATACATTGACAGTATTTGTTCTTCCAATATAAGTACGCTGCACTTGCTGGTGTTGAATTTCCCACATTTTCTGACCACCCCTGCAGTTTATTTAAATCCTCCTGTAGTGCATTTGCATCCTGCCCTGAATTAATCTGCCGCCCTTATTTTGTGTCATCCGCAATTTGTTATGTCACTGCTAATCCCAGTATCTAGATCGTTTATGAGATTAATGAACAAGCATTACTCCCTCGGGGAACCCCACTGGTTAACGGCCCACTCTGCATGCTATCGGTGAGCCATGATATTATCCAATAAAAAACTTTCCCCTTGATACCATGAGCCTTAATTTTTCTCAGAAGCCTCTGATGCAGTACTCTATCAAACACTTTGCTAAAGTCTAAGTAAATAACATCGTAATTTTCGTCATTATCTACTACCTCGAGGACTTTCCTTAAAAACGTCAGCAGATTTGTTAGACAAGATTTTGCCTTCGTAAACCCATGTTGAGAGTCGTAGATTAATTTCCTTTTCTCGAGATGCGATCGGATGCTATCTGCTATAATTGATTCAAGAAATTTCCCCACTACAGACGTCAAACTGATCGGTCGGTAATTTGACGCTGATGCTCTTTCTCCCATTTTGAATATGGGTACTACATTTGCCTGTTTCCACAAGTCTGGCACAACTCAGGTGTCTAATGATTTTGTAAATAAGTTGACGAGGGGTCCGCTAATCTGTTCCCTACACTCTTTCAAGATTCGAGGGAAAATTTTATCCGGCCCTGGGGATTTTGTCTTCTTTAGTTTATTTATCTTCTTAAGAACATCCTCTTTTCTGATAGTGATATTCTTTAATTTCTCTTCTTCCTTTCCCTTAAATATCAGTTCCACCTCTGGAATTTCATCGTGAATTTCTACTGTGAAAACTGATAAGAAGTAGCTGTTCAATGCTTTGCTTATTTCTTCACTGCCATTTATCACTTCTCCGCTCCTGACTTTAAAGGCCCAACTATGTCCTTGACCTTTGTTCTATATACCTGGAAAAATCCCTTGGGATGCGCCTTGGATTCTCTTGCTATTTTGATTTTATAGTCTCTCCTTGCTTTCCTTACATTTTTCTTAACATTCCTAGATAGTTCATTATACCTATTTCTGAGCTGCTCCTCCCCTCCCTTTAATTTTTTATATAACTATTCCTTTCTTTATTCCTATGTCATGTTTAAGTTTTCTGGTCATCCACCTTGGCTCATTCTTATTTGACCTAATTTTTCTGTATGGTATATTTTGTTCTTGTGCTTTATGTAGTATACTAGTGAATATATTATAGTCATGATCAATTGTTGTGTCATCTATGACCTCACCCCTTCCTTCTGGGGACTGACATGACTGTTCCCAGGTGACCTCACCTAGCTACCTTCTTAACCCCTGATAATCCGCCAACCGAAAGTTTGGGACTCTGACCATATTGTCATTGTTTTTTGTTTCCCAATTTAGGATGAACCCGATTTCTTTGTGATCACTGTTATCTAGTTCTTCCCCTGCTGTGATATCTCTGATAATATTTTTATTTGTTAAAACTAGATCTATTATCAGTAGGTTCTGTTATTAGTTGTTTAAAAAATTTTCCTGTACTGCATCTAGAAGTCTTCAGATTCATAGCCCCTAATGTTGTCCCAGTCAATATTTCTGAAGTTGAATCCCCATAATGCCCTACTCATTTCCTGCCCTATGGGCTGAGCTGATTCTTTCCAAGACTTGGGGCCTGTAAATCACTCCCATAATTAGTTTTTCTTCCTTCCGTGATTTCTACCCATACATACAACTCGTCTTATTTCACCTTATTGAATTATTAATACAACATTTTAATGTATCCTTGACGAAGAGTGCATCCCCTTCCTACCTTCCTGTACTTGTGAAAAAGGTTGTACCCTTCTGTGTGGTACTGATAAAAAATTTTTGCTCGCCAGATTCATCCAAGTTTCGTGATGCTATGACGTCCACATTCTCGGTACATACAACCACCCCAGCAAGTCATTTTAACGCTCCTACTGTTTGTATAGTATACATTTAAACCTACCCTTCCCTGGTCATTGTATCACCTATACCTGCATATCATTTGTAAATCAAAGACACATTCCCCAAATATGTAATTGTATATTTTCAGCCTTCCGCTGCCATGCTCTTTCAATAAACCGTTAATTATTATCTATGATTATTTATTAACACACACACACACACACACACACACACACTGACCTTTCGACTCACTGACCATCACCACGACCTCATCTAAATTTGGTAAATCTCTACACCATCCCCGACACCGGCTCCACTACCACCTGAGATCCCGTCCGAGAATTGCTGTTCGACACCACAACCGCATCAGCCCCATACGTGCACGAACTGATCGCTATAAGAACAGCCCAGTCCCAACCATTGTAAAATTATCAATAACTTGTAATAAATCAGTGTATTCACCCCGGTAAACACTACTCCTTGCACTGTCACTATGTTGAAATGAACTGTAGTTTGAGCTTTTTCCCATCTAGTTATTATATATCTTATTTGTATCACTTATGTTACTTGTATATTATTTGTAATTGTAACCCATTCCCCAAATATGTAACTGTATATTTTCAGCCTTCTGCCTGCCAAGCTTCTAAATAAACCGTTAATTATTATTATTATTATTATTATTATATACACACACACACACACGAAGGAAGGAGGGAGGTAGATATGCCCCTTTAGCCTGGAGTGGTATAAGGGGGGGACCCGCCCCACATTACCATACAACACTGCTGAGGTCATTGCCTCCTTATTATTACACCTGTGCCTGCATGTACACGCCCACGACCACGCCCACGCCCACACACTAGCTCCTCTTTACGCTTCAACTTACAGCTATGCCCACGATCACAACCCACTTCTACCCACCCCGTAACCGTCCCTGCCCCACAGTAACATACCTGTGCTTATTTGTAGTCGCCCACGCCCACGACACCAATGCCCACATTATCATACGACACTGCTGAGTTCACTGCCTCTTAATTATGTCCACGGCGCCACCTGGACTAACCTGCTCACGCCTACGCCCACGACTACTTTCATGCCTACGCCCACGCTCAGATCCGCATCCACGCCCACGATGATATTCACGAATCATAGAAAATCCTACGCCCACAATGACGATTAATGAAAGAAAAAGTTCTAGAATTAAGCCATGAGTACAGTCCTTGTGGGTAAAACTTGAACTTAACACTTCAATATGTAAGTTCGAGTATGAGGTCCGGTTGTCTGTTTGTTCGTTAATTAATTCATGAAGGTAATAATTCTTCTATATAGACACGCTGTATAATTTACCTTGAGAGTACAAACGGGATTTAATAAGACTCGTCGAGTATGTAAGACCCTCAAACGACCTTAGTTTGGTGGCCTGTCGTCGAGTATGTAAGACCCCTCAAAACGACCTTAGTTTGGTGGCAGGTCGTCGAGTATGTAAGACCCTCAAAACGACCTTAGTTTGGTGGCAGGTCGTCGAGTATGTAAGACCCCTCAAAACGACCTTAGTTTGGTGGCAGGTCGTCGAGTATGTAAGACCCTCAAAACGACCTTAGTTTGGTGGCAGGTCGTCGAGTATGTAGGACCCCTCAAAACGACCTTAGTTTGGTGGCAGGTCGTCGAGTAAGACCCCTCAAAACGACCTTAGTTTGGTGGCAGGTCGTTCAAGTCCAGTCGATGAGTCGTATTTGGGATTTATAAGACACGGGCAGTATACTATTGAGAATTATCCAACCAATCACTGACGGTCGTAAATAACTCAGAACCAATCAGACTTATGTACGATAAGAATGGAACGACTACAACCAATGAGATGAATCTATTTGAACAACTCACTTTATCATTGGTAAATTATCCATCCAATCACAATAAAGGGAGATATTTTAAAAGTAAAACACCGACTCAACTAATAAGACAAACCTTTAGGAATAACCTTCTCTCTCATTGGTTATTTACTCAGCCAATCACAATGGAAGAAACTCATCGTGTTAGCCAATCAGGTATGTTTGAATAGGAAATATAACAGAACGATTCAACCAATGAGATGGGTCCACTGACACCTGTTGTTCAGCAGGTGAAGGGGAAGGAGGAAGGGACCCGCCTCACCTTGAAGCAACATCGCCAACACCAGCAGAAGTAGGCACCAATAACAGCAGAAACAGAAGCTCTAATAATAGCAGAAGCAGAAGAAGAAAAAGATAGAGTCAACGAAGTCTGCTCACCTGAGGCTAACAAGACAGGTGAAGTGGTCCTGCGTCTTGCCGAGTCCTTTCTCTCACCTGTTACAGAATATTCATGACGACGACGACCGTCCACCTGAGAAACAAAAAAGGTGAAATAATTTACATAGTGTGAGTACCTTTTGCCTCCTGATTCTCCTCCTCTTCCACCTCTTGCTCCTCCTCTTCCTCTTACACCCCCTCCTC
>NW_024718463.1:45000-57500 GCF_018991925.1 Homarus americanus
GGAGTAGGAGAGGGAGGTAAGGAGGAGGAGTAGGAGAGGGAGGTAAGTGGGGCAAGGAGTAAGAGAAGGAGGTAAAGAAGGAATGATGGAGTGAAGGAGGAAGGAAATTGAGGCGGGGGGTGAGAGAGGGAGGCAAGGAGGGATGGAAGTAATTAAGGCAAGGAGTATGGCAGGTAGGGAGTGAAGGAGGGACTGAGGAGGGAGAGGACCTTGGCGTGTACATATCTCACATTACCATATTTCCTCCTTCACCTCACCGCCTCCCCCTCACTCCCTTAGCGTCAGGAGGGCATCAATACACGTCATGTTACCTTCGTCGGGTATTCTCTAATGACTTGTAATGGGGAGCCTTTAGTCACCAGCTCTGCCCTGTACACTCGCCACCCAGCGCATAATTTACCCATTGACTCGGCACCTTCAGGTACTGGGTCTTCAAAGGAGGAGGGAAGGGGAATGAGGGGGTAAGGGAAAGGGTAAGGAGGTCTTGGAAGGGGAGCAGAAAGGGTGAAGGTAAAAGTACTGAAGGAGGAGGACGAGGACTGTACTAGAGGAAGTGAGTGTCTGATAGGTGAGGAGGAGGGGGTGATAGTAGTGGGGGGTAGGGGTGGGAGGTGATAGTAGTGGGGGGTAGGGGAGGGAGGTGATAGGGGGGGTAGGGGTAGGAGGGGAGGGAGGGGATGATAGTAGTGGGGGGGGGGTAGGAGGGAGGGGAGGAGGGGTGATAGTAGGGGGGGGGGTAGGGGGAGGGAGTGATAGTAGTGGGGGGTAGGGGAGAGGGGAGGAGGGGTGATAGTAGTGGGGGGTGAGGAGGGGAGGAAGGGGTGATAGTAGTGGGGGGTAGGGGGTAGGAGGGAGGGAGGGGGAGGGAGAGGTGATAGGAGTCAGTGAGGTAGGTCCCAGCCGACAGTGGTCTTGGCTCGACTCTCTCTCTCCCAAAAAAAATTAAGAGACTCTGTGTTTGCTCTGAGGTTACTGTCCTTTCATCTCTCTTGGAGGAATGAGAGGGGGCCTTTTAGTGAGACTTAGAGGTGAGAGAGACAAAGGAGAGAGAGAGAGAGAGAGAGAGAGAGAGAGAGAGAGAGAGAGAGAGAGAGAGAGAGAGAGAAAAACATTTGTCTAATCTTTTCCCAAACGTATCATTTGGACGGTGAATCGAGTAAGAATCACTGTTTTTTCTTCTGATTTTTTCTTGTTGTTGTCGTCTTGTGGTCAGTCGTCTACCGTCCACTGGGCTTTGACAGGAGGGGTCCAATTATCTCTCTCAACACAGACGTAACCCATTAACTCTTACCCAAACTAGTCATGATCTTTATATCCTACAGAACTACGGGTTAATATCGCGTGTTTAAGGAGGTATTGATGTTTATAGAAGCGATGAGTAAATAGAAATATATGTGTGTTTTGTCCGATGATGCTTTAATTATATCATCATACACACACACACACACACAACACACACACACACACACACACACACACACACACACACACACACACACACACACACACACACACACACACACACACACACACACACTACAGAATCTGGTGTCGTCTTTAGGTGAGATGACTCGGCGTTTGTTGATATTAACGCAAAAAAACAAAAACAAATAATCTATTTTTTTTTTAGGATTTTATTTAATGTTATCGTAGAAAGACGTTTTTATTATCGAATATTTTTGTGTGTGTGTTTAAAGTTAATAGAAGGATTAAAGTTAGTATATTTACAATAGCTTCTAGTTATTTACAAGACATTTGAGGGTTTTGTTTATTTACGAGGGTGTTAGATCAAGCCATTTACATATATTTTACATCATTTACATTGTCCATAGTACATTTAACTATTTCAAATGTGTTTTTTTTTAATTTCTTGTTTTTTTTTCCTTTGTTCAATTAATATTCTAACTGGTAACTTTTTTATTTCAAGTTTTTATTTAATAATTATCTGTAAATAATGAGATAGAGGTGACTTACAGAGGGTGGAGGGTGGAGGGGGGGTGTGAGGGTGTGAGGGTGTGTGAGGGTGGAGGGTGGAGGGGGAGGGTGTGAGGGTGGGAGGTGGTGGTGGAGGGTGTGGAGGGGTAGAGGGTGAGGAGGATGTGAGGGTGGGAGTGTGGGGGAGGGGTGTGAGGGGGGGAGGTGTGGAGGGGTGGGAGGGGTGAGGTGTGGGAGGTGTGAGGGGTGGGGAGGTGGGGAGGGGTGAAGGTGGGGAGGGGTGGGGAGGTGTGGGAGGGGGTGGGAGGTGGAGGGGGGAGGTGTGGGAAGGGGGAGGGGTGTGGGAGGGTGTGGGAGGGGTGGGGTGGGAAGGGGAGGGGGGAGGGGTGGGAGGGGTGGAGGTGGGGGTGTGGGGAGGGGTGTGAGGGGGAGGGGTGTGGGAGGGGTGGGAGGGGGTGGGGAGGGGTGGGGAGGGTGTGGGAGGGTGTGGGGAGGTGGGGAGGGGAGGGAGGGGTGGGAGGGGGGAGGGGGTGTGAGGGGTGGAGGGTGGGGAGGGGGTGAGGGGTGGAGGGGTGAGGGTGGGAGGGGGAGGTGGGGAGGGGTGAGGGGGAGGGGTGGGAGGGGTGGAGGGGGAGGGGAGGGGAGGGGGTGAGGGGTGGGAGGGGTGTGAGGGGTGTGGGAGGGGGTGGGAGGGGTGAGGGTGGAGGTGTGAGGTGGGAGGGGTGGAAGGGTGTGGGGAGGTGGAGGTGTGAGGGGTGGAGGGGTGAGGTGGAGGGGTGGGAGGGTGTGAGGGTGTGAGGGGTGGAGGGGGAGGTGGGAGGTGTAGGTAGGGGGGAGGGGTGTGGGAGGGGGAGGGGTGTGGGAGGGGGTGGGGAGGGGTGGGAGGGGTGGGAGGGGTGGGGAGGGGTGTGGGAGGGGGAGGGGAGGGAGGGGTGTGAGGGGTGGGAGGGGTGGGGAGGTGGGAGGGGTGGGAGGGGTGGGGGAGGGGTGGGAGGGTGTGGGGTGTGGGGAGGGGGAAGGGGTGGGAGGTGGGGAGGGGGGAGGGGTGGGGAGGGGTGGGGAGGGGTGTGGGAGGGTGGGGAGGGGAGGAGGTGGGAGGGGGGAGGGTGGGAGGGGGGGAGGGGGAGGGGGGAGGGGTGGGGAGGGTGTGAGGGGTGAGGGGTGGGAAGGTGGGAGGGGTGGGAGGGGTGTGAGGTGGGAGGGGTGGGAGGTGGAGGGGGTGGTGAGGGGTGAGGGTGGAGGGGTGAGGGGTGGTGGGGGTGTGGAGGGTGGGGAGGTGAGGGTGGGAGGGGTGAGGGGTGGGAGGGGTGGGAGGGGTGGGTGGGGGAGGGTGGAGGGGTGTGAGGGTGGATGGGTGGAGGGTGGAGGGGTGAGGGTGTGAGGGGTGGAGGGGTGTGGAGGGGTGGAGGTGGAGGGTGAGGTGGGAGGGGTGGAGGGTGTGGGGGGGAGTGTGGGGAGGGTGGGGAGGGGGAGGTGTGGGGAGGGGGGGGAGGGGTGGGAGGGGTGGGGGGGGGTGTGGGGAGGGGGGAGGTGGGAGGGGTGGGAGGGGTGAGGGGTGGAGGGGGGGAGGGGTGGGGGATGGGGGAGGGTGGGAGGGGTGGGAGGGTGGAGGGGTGGGGAGGGGTGGGGGAGGGGGAGGGGGGTGTGGGGAGGGGTGGGGAGGGGGGGGGGAGGGGTGGGGTGAGGGGGGTGGGGTGTGGGGAGGGGTGGGAGGTGGGAGGGGGAGGGGTGGGGAGGGGTGGGAGGGGTGAGGGGTGGGGAGGGTGAGGGGAGGGGTGGGTGGAGGGGTGGGAGGGTGGGAGGGGTGGGAGGGGTGGGGGAGGGGTGAGGGGGTGTGAGGGGTGGGGAGGGGTGTGGAGGGGTGAGGGTGGGAGGGGAGGGAGGGGTGTGGGAGGGGTGGGAGGGGTGTGGGAGGGTGGAGGGTGGAGGGGTGGGAGGGGTGGGAGGGTGGAGGTGTGAGGGGGAGGTGAGGTGGAGGGGGTGTGAGGGTGGAGGGTGTGAGGGTGTGAGGTGGGAGGGGAGTGAGGGGTGTGAGGGTGAGGTGGAGGTGGGGAGGGGTGGGAGGGGTGGGGAGGGGTGGGGAGGGGTGTGGGAGGTGGAGGGGGAAGGGGTGTGGGAGGGGTGGGAGGGGTGGGGGAGGGGTGGGAGGGGTGGGGAGGGGTGGGAGGGGTGGGGTGGGAGGGGTGTGGGTGTGGGAGGGGGAGGGGTGGGGGTGGGGGAGGTGGGAGAGGGAGGGGTGAGGGGTGAGGGGTGTGGGAGGGTGAGGGGTGTGGGAGGGGTGGGAGGGGTGGGAGGGGTGAGGGGTGGAGGGGGATGGGTGGGAGGGGGAGGGGGGAGGGGTGGGAGGGGTGGAGGGGTGTGAGGGGTGTGGGAGGGTGTGGGAGGGGTGTGAGGGGTGGGAGGGGTGTGGGAGGGGTGTGGGGAGGGGTGTGTGAGTGGAGGGGTGGGAGGGGTGGGAGGGGTGGGAGGGGTGGGGAGGTGGAGGGGTGGTGGGGTGTGGGGTGTGAGGTGTGAGGGGTGGAGGGGTGGGGAGGGGTGGAGGGTGGGAGGGTGTGGACAGGGAGGTGGAGGGTGGAGGGTGGAAGGGGTGGAGGTGTGAGGGTGGGAGGGGTGGAGGGGGTGGAGGGGAGGGGTGGGAGGGGTGGTGGAGGGAGGGTGTGTGAGGTGGAGGGTGGAGGTGGGAGGGGTGGGAGGGTGGAGGGGTGTGGGGAGGGGTGGGGGTGTGAGGGTGTGAGGGGGGGAGGGGTGTGGGGTGAGGGGTGTGAGGTGTGAGGGGGGGAGGGGTGGGAGGGTGGGGAGGGGTGGGGAGGGTGGAGGTGTGAAGGTGGAGGTGTGGAGGGTAGAGGGTGGAGGGGTGTGAGGGGTGGAGGGTGGAGGGGTGTGAGAGTATGAGGGTGGAGGGGTGTGAGGGTGGAGGGTGGAACGATGTGAGGGTGGAGGTGAAGGGTGGAGGGTGTTAGGTGGAGGGGTGAGGGTGTAAGGTGGAGGTGGATGAAGGTGAGGGCAGATCGATTCGTATGCGTGCTTACACTCTTGTTACACCCTCTGACGTCACCAATCTTGTTTATACATACACATACATACATACACACATACATACATACATACATACACACATACATACATACATACATACACACACACACACACACACACACATGAGATCACCTGGTAGAGAGGTGGAGCCTAGATATCCCAGGCCTCCATTTACCTGTCTATCTCTCCCTCTGTCTACCTCCTTCCTTCCTTCCCTCTCTACCCTTTCCTCCTTCCTTCCCTTCTCTCCCTCTTTACCCTCCGTTTCCCTCTACCTTCTACACCTCTCCCTCTCCTCTACCATCTATCCACCCCTACCTACTAACCAACCCCACCACCCTACATACAGTACTATCCAATTCCCTACCCCACCCATATTCCCACCCCCCCACCCAACCCCCCCCCCCCCCCCACCTTTCCTCCCCACCCATACTCCCCCACCCCTTCTCCCCCACCCATATCTCCCCACCTCTCCCCCCACCCCTTCCCTCCTCCACCCCTCATCATCACCCTACCGAGGAATCCCACTATCTCGAAATACCTGTCAGAGTCGTTATAATAAAAAGACGTGATATAAACCAGTCTTGGCCTCATTAAAACCTTGATATTAAACCCATTATTTAAACCCGTAAAAAAAAAAACTTGTTTTATAGACCTGTTAGGCATCTGATGTCATCTTGAAAACAGTTGCCACATTAATTGAAGGAAAAAAACTGAGAATAAACCTTTATTTTGATTAAACCTCTCATTTGTGGTTTATTTCCAGTTCCTTCTGATATTAATTAAACCTCCTGATCTTAATTAAACCTTTTAATCTCTTGTTTAGTCCACTACTCCCTCAAGGCAAGAAAACTATTCATTAAACCTCTGTATATAAAACCCTCTTAAACCACAAAAATCTGCCTTACTAGTATAAAACTATAATATTTCTCTTGTTAAATCCAGAAACCAGTTCCCATCTCCTCGATAAAAAAACCTGCTATGTAAACCCATACGTTACACCCTTAGAAAAAAACCCTATAAACCAATCAAAACCCTGAAGAAAAATGTTAAACCAATCAAACCCCTGAAGAAAAATGTTAAACCAATCAAAACCCCTGAAGAAAAATGTTAAACCAACAAAACCCTGAAGAAAATAGAAACCAATCAAAACCCCTGAAGAAAAATGTTAAAACCAATCAAACCCTGAAGAAAAATGTTAAACCAATCAAAACCCCTGAAGAAAAATAAACCAATCAAACCCCTGAAGAAAAATGTTAAACCAATCAAAACCCCTGAAGAAAAATGTTAAACCAATCAAAACCCCTGAAGAAAAATTTTAAACCAATCAAAACCTGTGAAGAAAAATGTTAAACCAATCAAAACCTGTGAAAAACCTTACTTACCTCTTACTAAACAAACAAACCCAGTCGTAAAACCCCACAAAACATGTTTATAAACCCACGTATGACAAGGGGGAGGGGGGGTACGGGGAGGGGAGGAGGAGGAGATAGGGTCAAGGGGAGGGGAAGGAGAGAGGGAGGAAGGGATTAGAAGGAAGGAAGGGACAGGGAAGGGGAGGAGAGAGAGAGAGGTAAAAGCAGAGAGGGAAAGAGAGAGGGAAGGGGAGGCAGGGAAGGGAGGTAGAAGGAAGGAGGGAGGCAAGGAAGAGAGGAGAGAGAGGGAGGGAGGAGGAGAAGGAAGACGGAGGAGAAAGAGGGAAGGGAGGAGGAAGAGGGAGGAAGAGGGGGTACTGCGACGCCCTAGTAAACAGCGGGCGTAGACAGTGATAAGCCACATTACACGAGGCGTCATAACCACGATAAGAGAGCATTACACGGCCTCCATTAAGCTCCTGATCCAATCGGTAGCCAGTGTCCGCCTCGCCCTATGAACCATTCTGTACGTGGGAGTGTGTTTGTACCTGTGGTGGGGAGGGGGGCAGGGAAGGGGAGGGGGAGGAGGGCAGTAGAGAGAGAGAGAGGAAGAAAGGGAAAGGATGAAGGAAGGAAAGGGAAGGGGTGATGGGGGAAGGAGGAAGGGAGGAAGAGAGTAGGGAGGGAGGAGGAAGGACACACACACACACACACACACACACACACACACACACACACACACACACACACACACACACACACGACCTCCTCCTGTCTATCACGGTCGAGTTAACATGAAAAATCCTTACCTGTCGTTAATCCCCTCATGAGTGTTCACGGGAGGATTTACCTGTATGTGTAATCCGGACGTGGCTGAGATTACTAGGAACTACTTTCCTCATTAGTTAGTACACTTAAATCCCGTCACTTTCCCCCTTTCCTCCTTCCCTCTTTGCCACTCTACTAAAATTACTGAGTTATGAAGTCAGTTTAAAGGGGTTACAGTACGCTTCTTACAAAGTCAAGTGTGTCTGTATATCACCTAAACACACACCAAGACACACTCACAACAGTCAAGTGTGTCGGTACATCACCCAAACACACCTAACAAAGCAAGCGGACATCACCCCAAGCCTCAAAAAGTCAGTGTCGGTACATCACCAAGACACACTCACAACAAAGTCAAGTGTGTCGGCATCACCCCAAGACACACCACAACAAAGTCAAGTGTGTCGGTACATCACCCAAAGACACACTCACAACAAAGTCAAGTATGTCGGTACATCACCCCAAGACACACTCACAACAAAGTCAAGTGTGTCGGTACATCACCCCAAGACACACTCACAACAAAGCCATGTGTCGGTACATCACCCCAAGACATCCAACAAAGTCAAGTGTGTCTGTACATCACCAAGACACACTCACAACAAAGTCAAGTGTGTCGGTACATCACCCAAGACACACTCACAACAAAGTCAAGTGTGTCGGTACATCACCCCAAGACACACTCACAACAAAGTCAAGTGTGTCGGTACATCACCCCAAGACACACTCACAACAAAGTCAAGTGTGTCGGTACATCACGTCGAGACACTGGCAGACGGAACCAGTCACAGCGGCGCGTCTCAGGAAGCTTATGGCTGTCCACTGACTTGCAAATCACTCTTGTTGTTGCCTATATTTATGCTAAATAAGGGTCGCACGGTGGTTGAGGGTTGTAAAACAGATACCTGCAGCTCCCCAAATGATCACGACGTGGTGTGTAAAATCAAGGATGTGCGAGATGACACGACCGAGTGACTGACTGACTGGCTGACTGGCTGAAGGCTGTTGGGGTGGCTGGTTGACTGGCTGGTTGGCTGCCTGACTAGCTTAGTGGAGACCCCTTGTAAGTCATGATTCTTATTGTTGTTGTTCGTCTTCTTTCTCTTGTTACTTCTGTCTTTATTGTTCTTGTTTTAATTCTTGTTTTTGTTCTTGTTATTCATCTTTTGACTCTGCCTGTCTCTGTCTCTCTCTCTCTCTCTCTCTCTCTCTCTCTCTCTCTCTCTCTCTCTCTCTCAGTTTCTCTCTTGGTCTCTATTCTCCTCTTTTTCTGTCTGTCTGTCTGCCTGCCTGCCCCCGTCTGTCTTATTCTCCTTTTCTGGTCTCTCTCTCACTTGTAGTTCATTTCCTCTACATAAATATATAGTTTACTTCAGACGAGTCAAAGAGTATCCAGGTTATACACACAAGTAAACCAACATACTCACACACACACACACACACACACACACACACACACACACAAACAGGAAAACTCATTCTACTATACAAATTCATAGTTACTTCAGATAAACTCAATGTCGGGGGGTGGGGGAGGTAGCCATCCATAATAAACTAATATACTGTATACACAAGGTGGCAAGTAAACCAGTACGCTAATGTAACTAGTTGGAGTTTTATGTACCGTGGAATATGAATACGCCCTTACACCTCAGCGTTCCTGTCACAAGCACTACTCACTAACACAAGTTCTTGACTAATAAAACGTAAAGAACAAAAAAAACACAAACACACACGATAGAACCACCCATCTTCTCTCGCTCCTGTAGACGATGAAGGAACTTGTACTCACTTGTACTCTGAGGGGGGGAGGGTGGAGGTGGGGGGAGGGGTGGGGGGAGAACATGTTTGCTTAAGTAGGTTTCAAGTACTTGGAGGTGATATACAGACAGACAAGAGGAGGAAGGAAGAGAGAGAGGGATGTTACCAGGTGTTTCGAGGAGAGGGACCCCAACACGAGGAGAGAAACACGAGGAGAGGGACCCCAAAGAGAGAGGGACCCCAACACGAGAGAGGACCACGGAGGGACCCCAACACGAGGAGAGGGACCCCCAACACGAGGAGAGGAACCTCCAACACGAGGAGAGGGACCCCCAACACGAGGAGAGGAACCCCAACACGAGAAGAGGGACCCCAACACGAAGAGAGGACCCCCAACACGAGGAGAGAGGGACCCCCAACACGAGGAGAGGAACCTTCCAACACGAGAGAGGGACCCCAACAGAGGAGGAACCCAACACGAGGAGAGGAACCTTCCAACACGAGGAGAGGACCCCAACACGAGGAGAGGAACCCCAACACGAGGAGAGGAACCTTCCAACACGAGGAGAGGACCAAGAGGACCCCACGAGGAGAGGAACCTTCAACACGAGGAGAGGGACCCCCAACACAGAGCCAACACGAAGACCAAGAGACCCACACGAGAAGACAACACCCCAACACGAGAGAGGGACCCCAACACAGAGGACCCCAACACGAGGAGAAGACCAACACGAACCCAAAAAAGACCCAACACAGGGACCACAGGAGAGGACCCAACACGAGGAGAGGGACCCCAACACGAGAGAGGACCCCAACACGAGGAGAGGGACCCCAACACAAGGAGAGGGACCCCAACACGAGGAGAGAACCCAACACCAAACGAGGAGGACCCCAACACGAGGAAGGAACCCAACACGAGGAGGACCCCAGCAGGAGAGGGACCCCAACACGAGGAGAGGGACCCTAACACGAGGAGAGGGACCCCCAACACGAGGAGAGGGACCCCAACACGAGGAGAGGAACCTTCCAACACGAGGAGAGGGACCCCAACACGAGGAGAGGGACCCCAACACAAGGAGAGGAACCTTCCAACACGAGGAGAGGGACCCCCAACACAAGGAGAGGAACCCCAACACGAGGAGAGGGACCCCAACACGAGGAGAGGGACCCCAAGAGGAGAGGGACCCCAACACAGGAGAGAGGGACCCCAACACGAGGAGAGGGACCCCAACACGAGGAGAGGGACCCCAACACGAGGAGAGGGACCCCAACACGAGGAGAGGGACCCCAACACGAGAGGGACCCCAATTCAACACACACACACACTCACTTTGTATCACTGGAATTACCAAATAAGAGAATTTTAAACGTGGAGGGAAAAACATGCTTGGAGACTGGTTAACAAGATGAATTTACAAAGCGAGTGGTTGTTTCTGAGAGGGAGAGAGAGGGGTGATAGGGGCAGGATGGAGTGGGGAAGAGTGTAGGTAGGTGGGGGGTGGAGGGAACGTAGGGATAGAGTGGAGTTGGGGATGGTTGGGGTGATATACAGTGGGAGTAGGGATGGAGTGGGGTGGGAGGGAGTGAGAGGGAAGAGGTATATTCTTGTGTTTGACAGTACTTGTAGCTTGTAACTTAAGAGGTAATTTTACATATAAGAACTTGCATCTAATATCTGTCTGTCTGTCTGTCTGTTGATTACGTAGGTCAAATTAACCTCACAAAACACACACACACACAAACACATACACACGAGCCTGCAAAATGGCAAGCAAAACAAACACAAACCTCAAAACAAGCACCTCATATACTCCCTCGTATCTAGTGCTTGTTCCTGGTTGCTTTACTTACTATTATTGCGCCATGCTAAATGTGAGAGAGAGAGAGAGAGAGAGAGAGAGAGAGAGAGAGAGACATTTGTATTGTTGCTTGACAATATTGGCCTCACAGGTGTCTAATGGAAGAACGATCACATTTTAAGACATTTTCTAAGACATATCCGCCTCTCCGTCCATCCATCCGTCCATCCATCCATCCGTCCATCTCTCCGTCCACTCTCAAACACCACAAAACATTAAGTCAGCATTTAATTGACTTTGAAATCTTCCTCGCCCGCCCAGACGAGACAGCCCCACCTCCTCCGTGCGCTATCATCAACAAGAACCCTGATATATCCAAGCGTTCGCACTAACCCGGGAGGAGTGTGATCCTGTTTAATCCAAGAACGCATAAATAGGAAAAGTCGAATCGCCTATTATTATTATTATGGTTGTCGGAATCTTTGTCTACGGGTGATAATTATTGACTCTAATGTACGAATGAGTTAGATTAGGTTAGATTAGGTTGGGTTAGGTTAAGTTTGAGGTTTAAATGAGTTAATCTATAGTTTCCTTAGATATTCTCTAAACAAGAGAAGAGAGGGTGTTTGGTCGCGTACTTAGTCATGTCGGTCTCCCAGCTCATCTTAGATTCAGCTGTCAATTATATCGTAATTTATGTGAAGACCCGAGCTGACATGTTCTCCTCCACCGTCGGGTCATTTTTAATCCGCTCCCCCAAAATCGACTCTTGGACCAGTGGACAGTAACCTTATATAGACGACGGGAGGAGGGATGGCACATGCTCTATACCCTAAGGAGAATTGGGTAGTCTATCACCGTGTTAAATACCGACTTGTAGGCTCAGATCCCACTTTAAAAGGATTGGTGATATTGACGACGCGTTTTTTTTCTTTTGTTTTTGTTATTGTTGTTGAATTTATAGATGAATTGAATAAATTATGAATTTGTGATATTGACGAAGTGATTTTATTTGTTTTCATGCTTTTGTCAAAGTTATAGATGTATAAAAGCAAATTATAAACGATTATGGGATTTATACTTCATTGTTTCATCTGAAGGAGTTTGGGTTATCGTTAAAATACTGAAACCTAATGAATATAGGTTTAGATTCTTTGTTATCTCGTCGGGGGAATATAGCATCGAAAAAAATCATCGAAAGTGGAATTCAATACTCTTTCACTATCTCCCCTCTAACCCTATTAATTAACGGCAGACGATCGTAAAAAAAATACATATAAAAAACCGACTTGTAAATTTCCACCATTAAGGATACAGGTAAATGCTACTGAATTCCTCCATAATCCAATATTGATGTAGGATCTTACGATGATGGTCAGAGACAATAAACGACAGAAGCCTCTTGAGTGACGTAGCTATAAGCGACATAACTCCCTCCCTCGCTGTCACCGCTATAACCCGCTATTTGGAGTGTTTGGTCAAGGGCTTTAAACAGATGCATTTACCGAGGGATAATGAGCGTGGGCCAGTGCCTTATCGGGGTCAAGGAGGGAGGGAGGGAGGAGGAGGAAGCTAGAGATTGAGGGAGGGTAGATAGAGATGGTGGGAAGGATAGATGGAAGGAGGGAGGGAGGAGGTAGCTAATGATGGAGGGAGGGAGGGAGGAGGGAGACTTTACTAGTCGATTTAATCAGTGAGTTTAAATGACGACTGACTGTAAGGTGACGGAAGAGAGAGAGAGAGAGAGAGAGAGAGAGAGAGAGAGAGAGAGAGATTAAAATAACAC
>NW_024718463.1:62500-95000 GCF_018991925.1 Homarus americanus
ACTCTTATCACTATAGGTATAAGATTGATTTTTAGTATTCCATCGTTTCTTAGTGGATTAAGGCATTGATTCTCTCAAGACCCCGGGAGCAACAGCATCACCAGTCCACATCCTTTGTATTTAATTGCACGTAAAGTTGTGTCTTCTCCAGGGGGACTCACGGGATACGAGTGTTTGTAATCCCCAGCATCGAGCACCTTACATCATCCACGAAAACCTACAAAGGATCTCACCCGTTGGTATTAACTGCGGCTGTCACCTCTTGCCTGGGAGGGTTCACACTGGGTGGTGGCTCTTGAAGTTTACCGCGCCGTAACGTGTGGTGTTTTATTTGTGGGTGGTGATGGTAGTAGGAGTGGTGGTTGTAGTAGGGGTGGTGGTAGGGGTAGTGGTAGTAGTAGTAGTAGGGTAATGGTTATGGTGGTTGTGGTGGTAAGGGTGGTAGTGGTGGCTGTGATGTGTTGTTGTGAGAGGCCCAACAACCTTCACTTCTCTCACTAATAACAAGGCATAGTTTCCTTCATACGCCGATACCAACCGCGATCCTTCCCTCCCTCAACCCCCATCCCATCTCTCCCAGCCTCTCCTACCCCCATCCCACTTCTTCCAGCCCCATTCCACTTCTTCCAGCCCCATCCCACTTCCCAGCCCCATCCTCTCCCCTAGCCCCCATCCGCCTCCCCTAGCCCCATCCCACCTCCCTTAACCCCATCCTACCTCTCCTACTTCCATTCCACTTCTTCCAGCCCCATCCCACTTCTCCCAGCCCCATCCCTCTCCCCTAGTCCCCATCCCGCCTCCCCTAGCCCCATCCCACCTCCCTTAACCCCATCCTACCTCTCTTACTCCCATTCCACTTCTCCCAGCCCCATCCTCTCCCCTAGCCCCCATCCGCCTCCCCCCCATCCCACCTCCCTAACCCCATCCTACCTTCTTACTCCCATTCCACTTCTCCCAGCCCCATCCCTCTCCCCAGCCCCATCCGCCTCCCTAGCCCCATCCACCTCCCCTAGCCCCCATCTCACCTACCTGTCCTGCCTATCTAACGCTGACAGCCACGGACAGCTCTGACTGTTGGGGGTGAGCGGATAACTGTTGATGTGACTGGTTGATAACTAGTGTGAGTGAGTGGTAACTTATTGAGTGTATATTTATGGAATAAGTGGCTGATGTCGGGGTCTTTGACTGTTGAGTGTATGTGTGTGAGTAGGATAATTGACTGTTGATGGAACGGATGATTTTTGGAGGTGACTGTATGATTCGTAGATGATTGCATGACGATAGAGATGAATATGTGGAATTTTGATAGAAAACGCAAGATTTTAGGGGAAACTATACTAAAAAATTTATACATGGGAAATTGTCGCAGTGAACTATAAGGCTATCGTATCGATTCTACCCAGCAGTAAAAAAAATAAAAATAAAATAAACATGTACACACCTGTGATATATGTATACGCATGATAGCGATTGGTTTGGGATTACTGACGATAGTGTATGATTATTGTGGCACTGTAAACTACGATATACACGGATGATGGCGATTGGTGGTGATTACTGACGATAGTGTATGATCATTGTGGCACTGTAGTTGTGTTGTTAAGGTGGTGATTATAGGTTAAAGTGAAGGATAATGGGATGATTATAGACGTGGTGTGTATGCGGTCGCTTCCCCCTCCCCTTTCCCCTTCCCTCCTCCTCCTTCACTGGGTAGTTTGGTCACTTAATGGCGGTGGCTGTGTGTAGGGAAAAAACACGAAGTAAATAAATAAATTGGTGACCGTAGTAGTAGTAGTAGAATAATAGTAAATGAATTTGTTCCCTATAATTTGGGATACACACACACACACACACACACACACACAACACACACACACACACACACACACACACACACACACACACACATCGGTAGAGTCCCTGTTCTAGAGTTTGAAAGAGTATAAATTAATAAAAATTCCGGAAAATCATAAATATGGTGTCCCTCAGGAGTTCGCCTGGGTCCCTGGCAGATATTGATCGATGGAGGAAGATTGTCAGGCTGATGTGGGGCTTGGGACGAGGAGGAGGAAGATGAGGAGGAAGGAAGAAGGAGGAGGAGGTGGGGGATGGGGGAGGAGGATGGGGAGCAAGGAAAGAGGAGAAGGAGGAGGAGGAAGGGAGGAGGAGGAGGAGGAGACGGGGATAGGGTGGAGGAGGAGACGATGAATAAAGATGAAAAGGATAAGAAGGAAGAGGAGGATGAAGATGAGTAGAAGGAGGAAGGAAGAAGGATGAGGGTAAAGAGGAAGAGAGAGAGGAGAAGGATTATAAGAAGGAGAAAGCAAAGAGGGAAGAAGAGGAGAAGAAGAATTAGCACAACAAAGAAAGCGAAAGAAAAGAAGGAAGAAGAAGAAACATAAGAAACTAAATGATAAAATAAGGAACAGAGAAACAACAAAACTTGGAGTAATTAACGAGTGACTGACCTGATTGGTTAACGAGTGACTCACCTGATTGGTTAACGAGTGACTCACCTGATTGGTTAACGAGTGACTCACCTGATTGGTTAACGAGTGACTCACCTGATTGGTTAACGAGTGACTCACCTGATTGGTTAACGAGTGACTCACCTGATTGGTTAACGAGTGACTCACCTGACTCTTCTGACTAAGTCGTTAAAGTTGTCTGTTTATTTTTTTACTATTTTTAATTTCTATTATTTGTTTATAATTTTATTCGTTTCCTCTTTTTCTCTCGTCTATTATTTACACTTTGTCTGTCTGTCTGTCTGTCTGTCTGTCTGTCTGTCTGTCTGTCTGTCTGTCTGTCACTACGCGCGTGGATATGAACACTGACAATCATCACTTTTTATCAACAACAACAATTATAACAACATCAGAAACAACAACAACAACAACAACAACAACAACAACAACAACAACAACAACGACACTAGCCACCCACTCAGAGGCAGCATCAAAACATTTATAAACAAAAAATAAGAACAACAAAAACAATAAAATTCCTTCACAATGTTGAGATAAATAGAGTCGCTTAATAACAGCTCCATCAACTAGACCCCATTCCTCGCCCTCCTCCTCCTCCTCCTCCTCGCCCTCCTCCTCGTCTTCCCTTCGTCCTCCTCTTCGTCTTCCCTTCGTCCTCCTCTTCGTCCTCCTCTTCGTCTTCCATTCGTCCTCCTCTTCGTCCTCCCTTCGTCCTCCTCTTCGTCCTCCTCTTCGTCTTCCTCGTCCTCCTCTTTCACGTCCTCCTCTTCGTCCTCCTCTTCGTCTTCCATTCGTCCTCCCTCTTCGTCTTCACTTCGTCCTCCTCCTCGTCTTCCCTTCGTCCTCCTCCTCGTCTTCCCTTCGTCCTCCTCTTCGTCTTCCTTCGTCCTCCTCTTCGTCTTCCATTCGTCCTCCTTACGTCTTCCCTTCGTCCTCCTCCTCGTCTTCCCTTCGTCCTCCTCCTCGTCTTCCTTTCGTCCTCCTCCTCGTCTTCCCTTCGTCCTCCTCTTCGTCTTCCCTTCGTCCTCCTCTTCGTCTTCCCTTCGTCCTCCTCCTCGTCTTCCCTTCGTCCTCCTCTTCGTCTTCCCTTCGTCCTCCTCTTCGTCTTCCCTTCGTCCTCCTCCTCGTCTTCCCTTCGTCCTCCTCCTCGTCTTCCCTTCGTCCTCCTCCTCGTCTTCCCTTCGTCCTCCTCCTCGTCTTCCCTTCGTCCTCCTCTTCGTCTTCCCTTCATCCTCCTCTTCGTCTTCCCTTCGTCCTCCTCCTCATCTTCCTTCGTCCTCC
Organism: Homarus americanus; assembly: GCF_018991925.1. Classification (NCBI taxonomy): domain Eukaryota; kingdom Metazoa; phylum Arthropoda; class Malacostraca; order Decapoda; family Nephropidae; genus Homarus; species Homarus americanus. The sequence goes on from NW_024718463.1 coordinate 66,271, forward strand.
TCTTCGTCTTCCTTCGTCCTCCTCCTCATCTTCCCTTCGTCCTCCTCGTCTTCCCTTCGTCCTCCTCCTCGTCTTCCCTTCGTCCTCCTCCTCGTCTTCCCTTCGTCCTCCTCTTCGTCTTCCCTTCGTCCTCCTCTTCGTCTTCCATTCGTCCTCCTCTTCGTCTTCCCTTCGTCCCCTCCTCCTCGTCTTCCTTCGTCCTCCTCCTCGTCTTCCTTCGTCCTCCTCCTCGTCTTCCCTTCGTCCTCCTCTTCGTCTTCCCTTCGTCCTCCTCTTCGTCTTCCCTTCGTCCTCCTCGTCTTCCTTCGTCCTCCTCCTCGTCTTCCCTTCGTCCTCCTCTTCATCTTCCCTTCGTCCTCCTCCTCATCTTCCCTTCGTCCTCCTCTTCGTCTTCCCTTCGTCCTCCTCCTCGTCTTCCTCGTCCTCCTCCCGTCTTCCTTCGTCCTCCTCCTCTTCGTCTTCCCTTCGTCCTCCCCTCTTCGTCTTCCCTTCGTCCTCTCTTCGTCTTCCCTTCGTCCTCCTCTTCGTCTTCCTTCATCCTCCTCTTCGTCTTCCCTTCGTCCTCCTCCTCGTCTTCCCTTCGTCCTCTCTTCGTCTTCCCTTCGTCCTCCTCTTCGTCTTCCTCGTCCTCCTCCTCGTCTTCCCTTCGTCCTCCTCTTCGTCTTCCCTTCGTCCTCCTCTTCGTCTTCCCTTCGTCCTCCTCTTCGTCTTCCTTCGTCCTCCTCTTCGTCTTCCCTTCGTCCTCCTCTTCGTCTTCCTTCGTCCTCCTCTTCGTCTTCCTTCGTCCTCCTCTTCGTCTTCCCTTCGTCCTCCTCCTCGTCTTCCCTTCGTCCTCCTCCTCGTCTTCCCTTCGTCCTCCTCTTCGTCTTCCTCGTCCTCCTCTCGTCTTCCCTTCGTCCTCCTCTTGGTCTTCCTTTCGTCCTCCTCTTCGTCTTCCCTTCGTCCTCCTCTTCGTCTTCCCTTCGTCCTCCTCTTCGTCTTCCCTTCGTCCTCCTCTTCGTCTTCCCTTCGTCCTCCTCCTCGTCTCCCTTCGTCCTCCTCTTCGTCTTCCCTTCGTCCTCCTCTTCGTCTTCCCTTCGTCCTCCTCTTCGTCTTCCCTTCGTCCTCCTCCTCGTCTTCCCTTCGTCCTCCTCTTCGTCTTCCCTTCGTCCTCCTCTTCGTCTTCCCTTCGTCCTCCTCTTCGTCTTCCCTTCGTCCTCCTCTTCGTCTTCCCTTCGTCCTCCTCTTCGTCTTCCTTCGTCCTCCTCTTCGTCTTCCTTCGTCCTCCTCTTCGTCTTCCCTTCGTCCTCCTCCTCGTCTTCCCTTCGTCCTCCTCTTCGTCTTCCCTTCGTCCTCCTCTTCGTCTTCCCTTCGTCCTCCTCCTCGTCTTCCCTTCATCCTCCTCTTCGTCTTCCTTCAATCCTCCTCTTCGTCTTCCTTCGTCCTCCTCTTCGTCTTCCCTTCGTCCTCCTCTTCGTCTTCCCTTCGTCCTCCTCTTCGTCTTCCCTTCGTCCTCCTCCTCGTCTTCCCTTCGTCCTCCTCCTCGTCTTCTTCCTTCGTCCTCTCTTCGTCTTCCCTTCGTCCTCCTCTTCGTCTTCCCTTCGTCCTCCTCTTCCTCTTCCCTTCGTCTTCCTCTTCGTCTTCCCTTCGTCCTCCTCTTCGTCTTCCCTTCGTCTTCCTCGTCGTCTTCTTCGTCAGTGGCGGTAAAGTGAATGATAGAAACCCCCTCCCTGCTTCCTCCATCATCTCTACCTTCCTCCTTCCCTTCCTTCCTCCGTCTTTCCATCACCCCTTCCACCACCAGTCCCTCCCTCCTTCCTCGTTCACCCCTCCTTCACCCTCCGTTCCTCCCTCCTCGTCACTCCATCCTTACTTTCTTCACCCCCTCCAACCCTCCTTCACCCTCCGTTCCTCCTCCTCCGTCACTCCCTCTTACTTTCTTCACCCCTCCCTCCAACCCTCCTTCACCCTCCGTTCCTCCTCCCTCCGTCCTCCTCCTTACTTTCTTCACCCCTCCCTCCAACCCTCCTTCACCCTCCGTTCCCTCCCTCCCTCCGTCCCTCCCTCCTTACTTTCTTCACCCCTCCCTCCAACCCTCCTTCACCCTCCGTTCCCTCCCTCCCTCCCTCCTTACTTCCTTCACCCCACCCTCCTTCCATCACCCCCATTTTCGCGGGCCATCGTGTGAGGAGGTCGGTTGCGCCACGATTACCAGGTGTGTCGACGACTAATGACCAGACGATACATTCCCTACGTTCCACCGCCCACGATAGTCCTCAGAGCTGCTGGTCATTAAAAAGCGATAAACCGGTGTTGTGAGGTTTAGTAACGAAGGCAATGTGGACTTTTATCGTAGGAGAAAACTGAAGGAACTTGCTAGAGGTGTGGTCTCTGGTCTCTGGTCTCTCTGCTGGAAAACGAACCAACCAAAACGTCTACTTTTTTTTACGAAATTGAAATTCTTAGATATTTTTTGTTTTGGTTTTTGCAGTATGTGAATGATGCAATGTAGAGTAACAGTGAAAGGTTTGAGTTAATTAGATTAGGTTAGGTTAGGTTAGGTTAGGTTAGGTAAGGTTAGGTTAGGTTAGCTTTGAATTGATTAGTTAAATTTGGGTTAATTTATATCAGGTTGGGCTAGATTAGATTACTTAATGATGGGTGTCGAGTAGTGTCGAGCGGTATCGGGCGGTATCGGGCGGTGTCGAGGCGTATCGGGTAGTGTCGGGCGGTATCGGGCGGCGAGGATAGCTGATAGGCAATAATTGGACGGAGTACGGTAAGGCCCGGACGAGGGAGTCACTAATTAAGAAAGAGAGATGATGTGAGTTGGTCACCTGACACTGAGTCGAGATACTGGGGGAAACCTGTCAGGTGCCCGGGCAGGTGGTGCCAGGCAGGTGAGGTGCCCGGCAGGTGAGGTGCCCGGCAGGTGGTGGTGGAGGAGGGACGGAGGGAGGAGTGATATAATTGTTGAAATATCGTGTGTCTGTCTGTATGTGTGTGTATGTGTATGTTTATATAGAGATAGGAGAGAGAGAGAGAGAGAGAGAGAGAGAGAGAGAGACACACTAACCCAGTACCTTCAGCTCACCAGACTGGGCGTAGTATCTCTAACTCCTTATGAAACAAATGACATACGATACCCATGAATATTGAGACGATGGCCTTCTAAAGAGAGGTCGTTATATAGACTTTTCGCTTAATGGGGTTCGTTATATGTAGGGTTCGTTTAATATAATAGGATTCGATACAGTTAGGGTGACTTTGATGACAATTTACGTATCTCAAGTTGGGTAAAATATTTAACATATCTCAAGTTAGGAAATATTACATATATCAAATTAGGGAAAAAAAATAATTATCATTGTTTTGAGAATTTAAATATCGTAGTATAAGTTACGAGATTAATTTAACTTAGGAGATTATTGAGAATTAATTGGTTTAGTTCTGTCTTTCTTACTCCAAGATAGATGCTGGCCTAGGGAGGGGGAGGTCGGAGGTATGTGAGATAAACATATGTTCTGGTGGCCGTATCTACACACACACACACACACACACCTGTTCCCCACCACACCTGTCTCTCTCACACACACACCTGTCCCACCCAAACACACCTGCCCCTTAGTGTTTCCTCTACAGGTCACCACCATGAAGAATTAGGTTAGGTTTGGTTAGGTTAGGTTAGGTTAGGTTAGGTTAGGTTAGGTTAGGTTAGGTTGAGAGTGTTTAATCATCAGGTGAAATAAACTGGGGTGCCTAATCTTTACGTGAACCCCAAATTATGTCAATGGGATGTATAAATTTCGTGTGGGTAGTTTTTTCGTGGGTAGTTTTCGTGTGGGTAGTTTTCGTGTGGGTAGTTTTCGTGTGGGTAGTTTTTCGTGTGGGTAGTTTTCGTGTGGGTAGTTTTCGTGTGGGTAGTTTTCGTGTGGGTAGTTTTCGTGTGGGTAGTTTTCGTGTGGGTAGTTTTTCGTGTGGTAGTTTTCGTGTGGATAGTTTTCGTGTGGGTAGTCTTCGTGTGGGTAGTTTTCGTGTGGGTAGTTTTCGTGTGGTAGTTTTTCGTGGGTAGTTTTGTGTGGGTAGTTTTCGTGTGGGTAGTTTTCGTGTGGGTAGTTTTCGTGTGGGTAGTTTTTCGTGTGGGTAGTTTTCGTGTGGGGTAGTTTTCGTGTGGGTAGTTTTCGTGTGGGTAGTTTTTTCGTGTGGATGGTTTCGTGTGGGTAGTTTTCATGTGGGTAGTTTTCGTGTGGGTAGTTTTCGTGTGGAGTTTTTCGTGTGGGTAATTTTCGTGTGGGTAGTTTTCGTGTGGGTAGTTTTCGTGTGGGTATTTACTCAAGCACTCTGGACTGACTAATTCCCCCTAATATTTACGAATTATTCTGTGATCTTTAGCCGCCTATTGGAGACGTGTGTGTGTGTGTATGTGTGTGTGTGTGTGTGTGTGTATGTGTGTGTGTGTGTTTGTGTGTGTGTGTGTGTGTTGCAAAAATAATCCGCCCCTTCTAAATAATAAAACAGCCAATCACAACTGTTCTTGCAATAACGTCACTCAATCACACCTACAGAGACTTGACTTGACATTTATCTCAGGAGGAAAAATAATAAATTAACTGAGTGTATGAATGTCAGACCTTAAATTAGGCCAGGTCAGGGCTTAATGGTGGCCAGGTCAAGGCTTAATGGTGGCCAGGTCGTGTAATTACCTCCCTAATAAACCCCAGTTGGATCCATTACAGAAATTGGGTTACAATGTTACCTGGGCAGGACAAATTGTAATTGGTGTACCTGTACGGGGTAAATTATAGGTCCAGGATGGATGTAATGGGGGTGACAGTGTGTACAGTTTGACTTCTGTCCTTACGCTTGGCTGACAGTGTTGACAGCTATCTATTGGTGCGTATGAGCGTATATATGGCATTTTCACTACACACACACACACACACACACACACACATACACCAAGTTCCAAGATTATGTGGGTGAGCAAGTGACATTCATAACGCGTATATATGCATTGGTGGCGTATCTACTTGGCGTATGTGTGACGGTGGTGCGTACGTGGTCTGGGTGGCTGACGGTAACGTAGTTTACTTTCACTGCTGAGGTGATTGTTGTGGTAAAAAGGTGTTGTTATTGTTTGTGTTATTATTGTTGTTTTGATTGTTGTTATTTTGTTATTGTTGTTGTGATTGTTGTTATTATTGTTGGTGTTATTGTTGTTATTTTGTTATTGTTGTTATGGTTATTAAGGTTATTATTATTATTATTATTATAATTATTATTATTATTATTATTATTATTATTATTACTTATCTACTACTACTACTACTACATGTACAACCACCACCACCACCCCCAACCACCACCACCCACCACCACCCACCCACCACCACCACCACCCCCAACCACCACCACCACCACCACCACCCACCACCACCAACCACCACCACCACCAACCACTACCACCACCCCCAACCACCACCACCACCACCAACCACCACCACCACCACCCCCAACCACAACCACTACCACCACCCACCACCACCAACCACCACCCCCAACCACCACAACAACCACTACCACCACCCACCACCACCAACCACCACCCCAACCACCACCACCACCCACCACACCAACCACCACCCACCCACCACCACCCCCATCCACCACACCACCAACCACCACTACCCACCACCACCCCCAACCACCACCACCCAACCACTACCACCACCACCACCACCAATACATTACTCGTGAAAATAACAAAAGCCAAACCAGTCCTCTTACCTAACTGTTCTATTATTATCACACTATTATATATTTTCTCTCTTTCAACGTCAATGTAACAAAAGCTCACATTACGTAGCTTTTGTTTCGTCTTTTTGTTGGAGGAATTAATAACAGATGGGATTGGTGGTAACAAATATCTGGGTCACTTTTATTAATGGTGTCCGATAATAATGTAATTGGTTTTTTTTGACCTTCAGGGCTTGTTGAGAGGGTGGGTTGGGGTTGATTAAGGAAGGTGGGAGTATGGAATGAGGGTGGAGTTGGAATGAGGTGGAGTGAGAACAGGTTGGTGGGTGGGTGTTGAGATCGTGTTGTATTGTGACTGTGTTTGTCTGTCTGTCTGTCTGTCTGTGTCTCTCTGTATGTGTGTGTGTGTGTGTGTGTGTGTGTGTGTGTGTGTGTGTGTGTGTGTGTGTGTGTGTGTGTGTATCTGTCTGTCTATTTATTTCAATTATTTTTGTAATAATTTTAAATGCCTACTGACTCACAAGACTCTAGCTGACTCATCTTTAACCACACTGAGTCACCATTACCCACTGACTCATTATTTACACACTGACTCACCATTTACCACACTGACTCACCATTTACCACACTGACTCACCATTAACCACACTGACTCACCATTTACCACACTGACTCTTAACCACACACTGACTCACCATTTACCACACTGACTCACCATTTACCACACTGACTCACCATTAACCACACTGACTCACCATTTACCACACTGACTCACCATTACCACACTGACTCACCATTAACCACACTGACTCACCATTTACCACACTGACTCACCATTTACCACACTGACTCACCATTTACCACACTGACTCTACATTTACCACACTGACTCATTATTTACTGACTCACCATTAACCACACTGAACACATCATTTACCACACTGATCGGCGAATCGTAATTGTACACCTGAATTTAATTTATATTCCCAGGTGCGTTTTTTTTCCCTCCAGGTAAAGGAGTGATAATTATCAGGTAAAACAGGTGTGCTGCATTAAGAGAACAATGTCAACAAGAGTCACTTCGGTGGCCTATTCACACATAACCCAACCAGCAACGGGGTGGTATGGTTGTCAATGATGCAACTTGCCACTCGGGGATATTTTTCGCCTTTGCAACATTCAACTTTGGGATATTTAGCGTGTCTCTGTCTCCCTGCCTGCCTGCCTGCCCCCTGAGACACTGTGGGTTGGAGGAAGGGAGGGAGCAGGCAGAGAGGGAGGCAGGGAGCAGGCAGGGAGGGAGGCAGGGAGCAGGCATGGAAGGAGGCACACACGGAGCAGGCAGGGGTGGGGGGGTGAGGGAGGAGGCTGGTTATATCTTTCTATCTTTCTATCCTTCTATCCTTCTATCTTTCTATCTTTCTATCCTTCCATCCTTCTGTCTCTCCAACACAACACTCTCTACCGTCTCACGACCTGAACACAATATCATCTATCCTTTGCTCCTTCAACACTAGGACCTCCATTCCTTCATCCCTTCATTTCGGCCTCTATTCTTCACCTCCTTCAAGACGATGCTATCAATCCTTCGTCAACCCCTGCTTCACCCCCCACCCCTCCTTCACCCCCCACCCTCCTTCACACCTCCAGTAAAACACTATCCTCCCGTTCTCACCCTCCTCCTGCCCCCTCCACACTCCCTTATCCATACAAACTCCATCCAGCTCCTCCACACCCTCCTCCATCAACTCACACAACTCCACCCCCCCTCCTCCACCTCCCCACCCCTCACCCTCCAGAGCTAAGTACGAGTGTCAGTTTTATCTACAAGGTTAATGACTTGAGTTTATCCCAAGTAACACTCAACCATTAGTATACCATTAGTCTGATCGAGGTGCCAGGTGTAGCCTCGTCATCCTGGTTGGTGAGGCCCTTCCATATGTCCCACACCTCCCTTGGACACCGGACAGTAGATGTTGGCTAGTGGACATATGTCAGGTTGTGGACATTTGGACATATGTGAGGTTGTGGACATAATAACCCAACTGATAATTTGAGATATTTTGGAGTTATTGGACATTTGACATAAAAATAAGGACATAAAAACCCCTTATCAATTATTATTATATATTGGACATTACTCATCAGTTATATAAGGACATAAGTCATAATATCAGACACCTCACCGTATGTCTTCCTCACCTTATCTAATCTGTCTACCTGATGTGTCTACCTCTTAAATAGTGTCCAGATAAGGAGAGAGGACACACACACACACACGGATACACACGGATACACACACACACACACACGGATACACACGGATACACGGATACACACACACCACACACACACACACACACACGTACACACACACACGGATACACACACGGATACGTACACACACACACACACACACACACACACCCACCCCACCACCCACCACACCCACACACACACACACACCCACACACACACACACACACACACACACACACACACACACACACACACAACACACACACACCCCACCCACCCACCACCCACCCACCACACCCACCACCCACACACACACACACACCACACACACACACACACACACACACACACCCACACACACACACACACACACACACACAGGATACACGGATACACACACACACACACCCCACCCCACCCACCCACCCACCACACACACACACCACACACACACACACACACACACACACACACACACACACACACACACACACACACACACACACCCACTCCTATCTGTAGGATTTATGGGTCATGAACTTCACCTCGAATCATCCTGTCTTAAGGATAAGTCAGAGATAATTTTTTGTTTAATGTGTGTGTGTGTGTGTGTGTGTGTGTGTGTGTGTGTGTGTGCTTCTATCCATATATTGCTTAATAATTCAAAATTCCCATACATACATACATACATACATACATACATACATACATACATACATACATATCCACCTGGCCTTCTACTAATGAAAATAACGTTACCTTTATAGATAAACAATAACAAAACAGAAGTCAATTATCCAGTGTGCCTGAAAAACACGGAGGTCAGGTGTGTTTTTCTCCTTTCACCTAACGGGTAATTAAGGGTACGCGGCTGGTAACGGTGGTGTCCAGGTGTAGGTTAGGTTAGGTTAGGTTTGGTTAGATTAGGTTAGATCAGCTTGGGTTGTGTTAGGTTGGGTTGGGTTAGGTTGGGTTGGGTTGCGTTAGGTTAGGACCTGTTGGAAAGACGAAGAAGAACAACAAAACAACAACAACAACAACAACACACAATCAAACAAGGAATACAGACAACAGGCCATAGGTACACGTCAGACAACAGGCCATAGGTACACGTCACACAACAGGCCATAGGTAGTCAGACAACAGACCATAGGTACACGTCACACAACAGGCCATAGGTAGACGTCAGACAACAGGCCATAGGTACACGTCAGACAACAGGCCATAGGTACACGTCAGACAACAGGCCATAGGTAAACGTCAGACAACAGGCCATAGGTACACGTCACACAACAGGCCATAGGTACACGTCACACAACAGGCCATAGGTACACGTCACACAACAGGCCATAGGTATACGTCACACAACAGGCCATAGGTACACGTCACAAACAGGCCATAGGTACACGTCAGACAACAGGCCATAGGTACACGTCACACAACAGGCCATAGGTAGACGTCAGACAACAGGCCATAGGTACACGTCAGACAACAGGCCATAGGTACACGTCAGACAACAGGCCAGGTAAGCGTCACACAACAGGCCATAGGTACACGTCACACAACAGGCCATAGGTACACGTCACACAACAGGCCATAGGTAACACGTCACACAACAGGCCATAGGTACACGTCACACAACAGGCCATAGGTACACGTCACACAACAGGCCATAGGCACACGTCAGACAACAGGCCATAGGTACACGTCAGACAACAGGCCATAGGTACACGTCAGACAACAGGCCATACGTACACGTCAGACAACAGGCCATAGGTACACGTCACACAACAGGCCATAGGTACACGTCAGACAACAGGCCATAGGTACACGTCAGACAACAGGCCATAGGTACACGTCAGACAACAGGCCATAGGTACACGTCAGACAACAGGCCATAGGTACACGTCACACAACAGGCCATAGGTACACGTCAGACAACAGGCCATAGGCACGTCAGGCAACAGGCCATAGGTACACGTCACACAACAGGCCATAGGTACACGTCAGACAACAGGCCATAGGCACGTCACCAACAGTCCATAGGTACACGTCAGACAGCAGGCCATAGGTACACGTCACACAACAGGCCATAGGTACACGTCACACAACAGGCCATAGGTACACGTCACACAACAGCCATAGGTACACGTCACACAACAGGCCATAGGTACACGTCACAAAAACAGCCATAGGTACACGTCACACAACAGGCCATAGGTACAGGTCAACACCAGAAAGGCGTGTAAGAGCTCTCCAGTTTGGTGGATAATTCTCATAACATACATAGATGCTGGGCGGCTAATGAGCAGCAACACGGGGCGGTGATAGGAAGGGCGTAAGAGATGTGAGGATTACCTTGTTTGGTGAGTGGGGGAAGGGTGGGGGGTTAGGAGGAGGAGGTGGATGGGGCGTTCTTGCTGTCTGTTTGTCTCTCTCTCTCTCTCAGTAAAGAACAAGAAATTAGCTACTTAGATTCCTAGCCAGTTCTTTCAGCTAGTTAGTCCTCCTCGCCAGCCAGTCCTCCTAGCCAGCCAGTCCTCCTAGCCAGCCAGCCCTCCTAGCCAGCCAGCCCTCCTAGCCAGCCAGCCCTCCTAGCCAGCCAGCCCTCCTAGCCAGCCAGCTCTCCTAGCCAGCCAGTCCTCCTAGCCAGCAAATTAGGGTGCTCAATCTTGATCATAATTATTACGTGTTCACCGCATGTGCTTCCCCACACACCTGTGCTTCTCACTACACCTGTGCTTCTCACTACACCTGTGCTTCTCACTACACCTTTGCTTCTCACTACACCTGTGCTTCTAACTACACCTGTGCTTCTCACAACACCTGTGCTTCTAACTACACCTGTGCTTCTAACTACACCTGTGCTTCTAACTACACCTGTGCTTCTAACTACACCTGTGCTTCTAACTACACCTGTGCTTCTCACTACACCTGTGCATTTCTACCTTTTGTATTAATCTACCTCTCACGTCTATACACCTTCCTACATAGACACTGTATAGAGTATAGACATTGTATTTTCCTGTACATAGTGGATGTTTCTATACAACTTCAGTATATCTTATGTCCCTGTATACTTAACGTTACTAAATAAATTATTAAGTAAGGATTAAGTAATTACCCTGTATACTTAACGTTACTAAATAAATTATTAAGTAAGGATTAAGTAATTACCCTGAATACTTAACGTTACTAAATAAGTTATTAAGTAAAGATTGAGTAATTATCTGTTATTTAGCTTAATTTCATAGTAGTTATCTGAGAATTATACGACTTATATTAGGTATTTCTGTCTAATTCCTATAATTTAATGTGTTAAGGCATAATTATAGGTATAATATGTTTTTCTTTATAGTATAAGTTGGTGGAGAGTTCAGTGGTTCAGTTTTAACACCTAGTTATTATTGTTAAGGAATTAGACATATAAATGGCCTATGTGTTCAAGTGTTCATCTATTTATCACAGCTGAATGGCGGTTTGAAAATAGACTTTTAGCCATAATTTATCTAACTGGTCTCCTAACCTAACCTAACCTAACGTAGCCTAACATAAACCAACCTAACCTAACCTAACCAAACCAAACCAAACCAAACCTAACCAAACCAAATTAAACCAAACCAAACCAAACCAAACCAAGCCAAACCAAGCCAAACCAAACCAAACCAAACCAAACCAAACCAAACCAAACCAAACCACCAAACCAAATTAAACCAAAGCCAAACCAAACCAAACCAAACCAAACCAAACCAAGCCAAACCAAACCAAACCAAACCAAACCAAACCAAACCAAACCAAATTAAACCAAACCAAATTAAACCAAACCAAACCAAATTAAACCAAACCAAACCAAACCAAACCAAATTAAACCAAACCAAACCAAACCAAATTAAACCAAACCAAATTAAACCAAACCAAACCAAATTAAACCAAACCAAACCAAACCAAACCAAATTAAACCAAACCAAACCAAACCAAATTAAACAAACCAAAACAAACTACTCAAGAATGGAACGGCAACTTATTCTCCTTTACTTCCCTTCTTTGGCACGACGCTTGGCTCTCTCTCTCTTCTTACCTTCCTCCCGTCTCTCTCCTTCCCTACCTCCTCATCCGTCTCCCCACCTCCCTCCCCACTGTCTCTATCTCCGTCTACCTCTCTCTCTCTCTCTCTTCCCTACCTTCCTCCGTCTCTCTCCTTCCCTACCTCAGTACTGTCTCTCCCTCACCCTCCCTCCCCACTCTCTATCTCCGTTCACCTCCTCCTCCCCGTCTCTCCCTCTACCAGGTGCTGGGGTTTAAATCTCCCGTGGCTTCGTTTATCGTGGATAATTACCGGTTATGCTGATACAGATACCAAGTAATAAACTTTTTAGAGCTGTCGCCCTTGGCCCTGCCCTAGTCACTTCATTTCTATTCATGAGGCGGTGATGGGGCGCAGGCGGTGGTCGGGGGGGCCTTGTATGTGAGGCGGTGATCGGGGGGCCTTGTACTGTGAGGCGGTGATCGGGGGGCCTTGTACTGTGAGGCGGTGGTCGGGGGGTACCTTGTACTGTGAGGCGGTGGTCGGGGGTGCCTTTATACTGTGAGGCGGTGGTCGAGGGGCCCTTGTACTGTGAGGAGGTGGTCAGGGGGGCTTTGTACTGTGAGGCGGTGGTCGAGGGGCCCTTGTACTGTGAGGAGGTGTGGGGGGCCCTTGTACTGTGAGGAGGTGGTCGGGGGGGCCTTGTACTGCGAGGCGGTGGTCGAGGGGCCTTGTACTGTGAGGCGGTGGTCGGGGGTTGGGGGCCCTTGTACTGTGAGGCGGTGATCGGGGGCTTTTCTGTGACGGTGGTCGGGGGTGCCCTTGTACTGTGAGGCGGTGGTCGGGGGTGCCCTTGTACTGTGAGGCGGTGGTCGAGGGGCCCTTGTACTGTGAGGTGGTCGGGGGGCCCTTGTACTGTGAGGCGGTGGTCGAGGGGCCCTGTACTGTGAGGAGGTGGTCGGTATGACTGTGAGGTGGTCGTCGAGGGCCCTTGTACTGTGAGGCGGTGGTCAGGTGGGGGCCCTGTACTGTGAGGCGGTGATCGGGGGAGCCTGTACTGTGAGGCGGTGGCCGGGGTGGGAGGCCCTTGTACTGTGTGGCGGTGGTCGGGGGGGCCTTTACTGTGAGGCGGTGGCCGGGGTGGGAGGCCCTTGTACTGTGAGGAGGTGGTCGGGTGGGGGCCTTGTACTGTGAGGCGGTCGTCGAGGGGCCCTTGTACTGTGAGGCGGTGGTCGGGGGGCCTTGTACTGTGAGGCGGTGATCGGGGGGGCCTTGTACTGTATGGCGGTGATCGGTGGGGGCCCTTGTACTGTGTGCGGTGGCGGGGGGCCCTGTACTGTGTGGCGGTGGTCGGGGGGCTTTGTACTGTGAGGCGGTGGTCGAGGGGGGCCTTGTACTGTGAGGCAGGCCGGGGTGGGAGGCCTTGTACTGTGGCGGTGGTCGGGGGGCCCTTGTACTGTGTGGCGGTGGTCGGGGGGCTTTGTACTGTGAGGCGGTGGTCGAGGGGGGCCTTTACTGTGTGGCGTGGTCGGGGGGCCCTTGTACTGTGGCGGTGGTCGGGGGCCTGTACTGGAGGCGGTGGTCTGGGGGCCCTTGTACTGTGTGGCGGTGGTCGGGGGGCCTTGTACTGTGAGGCGGTGGTCGGGGGGCCTTGTACTGTGAGGCGGTGGCCGGGTGGGAGGCCCTTGTACTGTGTGGCGGTGGTCGGGGGGCCTTGTACTGTGTGGCGGTGGTCGGGGGTTGTACTGTGAGGCGGTGGCGGGTGGGAGGCCCTGTACTGTGGCGGTGGTGGGGGGGCCTTGTACTGTGGCGGTGGGGGGGGCCTGTACTGTGAGGCGGTGGTCGAGGGGGGCCTTGTACTGTGAGGCGGTGGTCGGGGGGCCCTTGTACTGTGAGGCGGTGGTCGGGGGAGGGGCCTTGTACTGTGAGGCGGTGGTCGGGGGGCCCTACTGTGTGGCGGTGGTCGGGGGGGCCCTTGTACTGTGAGGCGGTGGTCGGGGGAGGCCCTTGTACTGTGAGGCGGTGGTCGGGGGAGGCCCTGTACTGTGAGGCGGTCGGGGGGCCCTTGTACTGTGAGGCGGTGGTCGGGGGGCCCTGTACTGAGGCGGTGGTCGGGGGGGCCCTTGTACTGTGAGGCGGTGGTCGGGGGAGGCCCTTGTACTTGAGAGGCGGTGGTCGGGGGGAGGCCCTTGTACTGTGAGGCGGTGGTCGGGGGGGGCCCTTGTACTGTGAGGCGGTGGTCGGGGGGCCCTGTACTGTGAGGCGGTGGTCGGGGGCCCTTGTACTGTGAGGCGGTGGTCGGGGGAGGCCCTTGTACTGTGAGGCGGTGTCGGAGGCCCTTGTACTGTGTGGCGGTGGTCGGGGGGGCCTTGTACTGTGTGGCGGTGGTCGGGGAGGGGCCCTTGTACTGGAGGCGGTGGTCGGGGAGGGGGCCCTTGTACTGTGAGGCGGTGATCGGGGGGAGCCTTGTACTGTGAGGCGGTGGTCGGGGGGGCCCTTGTACTGTGGCGGTGGTCGGGGGCCCTTGTACTGTGAGGCGGTGGTCGGGGGAGGCCCTGTACTGTGAGGCGGTGGTCGGGGGAGGCCCTTGTACTGTGTGGCGGTGGTCGGGGGGCCTTGTACTGTGTGGCGGTGGTCGGGGAGGGGGCCTTGTACTGTGAGGCGGTGGTCGGGGGAGGGGCCCTGTACTGTGAGGCGGTGGTCGGGGAGGGGGCCTGTTACTGTGAGGCGGTGGTCGGGGAGGGGGCCCTTGACTGTGAGGCGGTGGTCGGGAGGGGCCTTGTACTGTGTGGCGGTGGTCGGGGGGGCCTTGTACTGTGGGCGGTGGTCGGGGGGCTCTGTACTGTGTGGCGGTGGTCGGGGAGGCCCTTGTACTGTGAGGCGGTTGTCGGGGGGCCTTGTACTGTGAGGCGGTGGTCGGGGAGGCCTTGTACTGTGTGGCGGTGGTCGGGGGGCCTTGTACTGTGTGGCGGTGGTCGGGGGGGCCTTGTACTGTGTGGCGGTGGTCGTGGGGAGGCCCTGTACTGTGAGGCGGTGGTCGTGGGGGCCTTGTACTGTGAGGCGGTGGTCGGGGGGCCTGTACTGTGAGGCGGTGGTCGGGGGGCCTTTGTACTGTGTGGCGGCGATGATCTTCCGTCTGTTTCGTTTTCTTGATTCTTCTTTTTGTCATCTTGTTTCCCTTCTTCTTTTTCCTCCTGTTCCTCCTGTTCCTCCTCCTCCTCCTCCTCCTCCTCCTCCTCCTCCTCCTCCTCCTCCTCCTTCTGCTGGGGAGGAAGGTGACTCAGGTGATGTACACAAATTATACTCTTCACCTAAGCATTAATCACAGGTACATATCTTCCCATTAAAAGTACACAGGTAAGACTTATATTCCTTAGGTTAGGTTTAGTTAGGTTGTTAAGTTAGGTTAGGTTATCCCACAGTGATTGTCCCTTTAAACAGGAGTTATATGTACAATAATACAATACTAAACTACAATACTAACAATTACAATACCTACAATCTAATAGTTGTTTACGCCTCTACAATACTACAATGTTACACTGCTACTGGTTCCACCTCTCCCCACTCCCCCCCACCCCCGCCTTGTTTATTTACATTCTTGGACTTGATAAATCGCTCGAGTACAACAGGCGGGGGGCATATCACCCCTTGGTTACAATGGATGAGTACCTATGTATCAAGATCAATGGTGGTAGTGGTGACAGTGTACCTAGAGCCCAATGGTGGCTACTAGGTATCAAGATCAATGGTGGTAATGGTGGCAGCGTATCCAGAGCCCAATGGAAGCTATGTACAATGGTGGTAATGGTGGTAGTGGTGGCAGCGTACCCAATGCCGAGTGGTACCAATGTAAATACTGGGTAATTATTGTTTATTTTTTTGTATGTGTCTAAGTTCGTGGTTTTGTTATGGTACTAATGACCATTGGAAATACTGTTGAATATTGTAGTGCCTTCCAATGGTACCGAGGTCGCTAAAAATCACAAAAAATCTCTGGGAAACTATAATGCTCCAGTGGTGCCAGGGAATCAAATCTCCAATAGTGAGATCTATAACATTCCAATGGTTATCACCACTACCAATTAAATCCCAATGGTACTTAATCTCTGTTAACAACTACCACTATTACCACCACACTCTACCACAACCACTACCATCACCACTACACCACTATACCACCACCACCACCACCACCACTTTCACTGTTCTAAGATATGACCAACAGTGACACCTCTCCCCACGCCCTGCTCGTAATCTCCCCTCCCTCCCCCTCCTCCTTCCCTCCCCACCAAAAAACGAATATTCATATATCTTTTAAGAGGGTAGACTAATGTGAGCAGGAACTATGAGAGGAGGAGGATTATAATAACTACTGTAGCACTGTGTGGGAGGGGGGGGCAGGGGGAGGAAGGGAGGAGGGGGGAGGGAGGGATTAGGGCGGTGCAGAATTAAGGGTATTTTAGGTCACTGTTTTATGTGTGTGTGTGTGTGTGTGTGTGTAGATATAGAGACACACACACACACATACTGGTCAGTGTAGCCAGATCAGGGAGGCACCACACACACTGTCCAACAAATCACTACTTCCTCAGCTATCTCTGACAGCTATCTTGTTCAGTCTCTTGATCGTTATCTCGCTTCCTGCTGGAGATTATTATTATTATTATTATTATTGGTATTATTATTATTATTGTTATTATTATTATTATTATTATTATTATTGTTATTGTTATTATTATTATTATTATCATTATTATTATTATTATTATTATTATTGGTATTATTATTATTATTGTTATTATTATTATTATTATATTATTATTATTATTGTTATTATTATTATTATTATTATTATTATTATTGTTATTGTTATTATTATTATTATTATTATTATTATTATTATTATTATTATTATTATTATTATTATTATTATTATTATTATTATTATTGTTATTATTATTATTATTATTATTATTATTATTATTATTATTATTA
The DNA here is from genome assembly GCF_018991925.1 of Homarus americanus. NCBI lineage: Eukaryota > Metazoa > Arthropoda > Malacostraca > Decapoda > Nephropidae > Homarus > Homarus americanus. The sequence continues at coordinate 83,288 of NW_024718463.1, forward strand.
TTATTATTATTATTATTGTTATTATTATTATTATTATTATTATTATTATTATTATTATCGCTACACAAAAAACATTAATCTTACATCTTATTATTTATTTATGAACTTATTCAGTTATTCACGTTTACATATTTGTATTTATTTATTTTCCATTTTTACATAATTTCCATGAATGGTAATGGAGGGTAGGCGCTAGGCGGGGCTTCCTGACCTGGCCCGGCGTGATGTAAATCGTTTACTCTCATGTAAATCGTAACGAGGAGGGTCAGTTACACGGCCAGTTGGACCTGATTTATAAGTTACTCGGGGTGCGTCAGGCAGCTCAATGTACGCCTCTCCTGACTGGTTGATTTACCAGACTGAATGATCTGTTGACTTTGTGTGGATATTAGTAGAGAGATTGGCTGGCTGGCTGACTGACTGACTGACTGACTGATTAACTGACTGATCAACTGACCGATTAACTGACTGACTGATTAACTGATTGATAATGTTTTTTCCTACTTGGCTCTAGGTGACACACCTCCCCCGTGGCCTTGTCTAGCCTGGAGTTCCCAAACACTACAGGAAATTGATTGTATCTGAAGTTGCTTTAGAATGAACAGTAAAAACTCTCTCTCTCTCTTATTTATTTATTTATTTATTTATTTTGATCTCTTTCTCTCTTTCCATATATACTCTTTCTTCTTTTTTCTTTCTGTAACAAAATGCACTTTGACTATGAAATCTTGAGCCCACTTACCTGAGAGAGAGAGAGAGAGAGAGAGAGAGAGAGAGAGAGAGAGAGAGTCGCACCTGCCCCACAACACATAACATACCTGGCAGGGCTTCCTGTCCTTCTCCAGTTATCAATTACCTTATTCTTCCCCCTTTTTTATTTTCTCCTACTTCCCCAACTTATCACACCTTCTCTTCATTACCTTAGTGTTATCTGATAATCGTATAGAATCTGTATGACTTTTAATGGCGTTTAATTGTGACTAAAACATATTTTATAACGCCTAGATAGCAACCCTATTCCTTGGTTTCTTTATTACTCAAAATAATACCTAGATTTATCTCACGGGTTATCAGTCCTTTTCGTACATTTTCAAAACACATCAATAAATTCGTTCATTTTTCTCTCCCTTACTATAACTAACTACAAACAGTAAGTACATCATTGCTTAAAGAAAAATACCACTTATTTATGATAGAAAAACCAGACGGGAGGTGTTATATTGTAATGGTAGTATGTGTTAAGGTTATGTTATCGATATGTTTTTTATGTAACACGGATTTATTGGTTCGGCGGTCGATATGTTTTGAAGGTTGTGTTGGCGTCCTCCAGGTGGGTAGGTGAGGACCCGCTGGCCTTCCACATATGTATTGTTCCTTCAGTCATTACGGCAAATTAGGAGCAGGTGTAATTATTCAAGAATGATGGAGATAAGATGTGATAATTTATTTGTGGCTCTGTAATGCTGAGGTGTTTCTGGAAGCCTGTAGAAGGAGGTAAAATGGATTGATAAACGTGAGAGAGAGAGAGAGAGAGAGAGAGACTTTTATTACCTCTTAGCTAGGTGACCAGAAACCGAGTTATGTATTTCCTGTGAACTTCTGGCCAGGACAGACGGCCTTAATGGCTCTCTGTGTAGATGATACTGACGAGAGAGAGAGAGAGAGAGAGAGAGAGAGAGAGAGAGAGAGAGAGAGTCCTTTACCCATGGTTTTTCCGTGAACACACAGACACACGTTCACTATTCAACTACAAAAGGACAGTCGTTCATTCACTGGGAGTTTCTTTTAGTTTAACTGTTAGGTTGTGTTAGAATAGGTTAGGTTAGGTTAGGTTAGGTAGGTTGTGTTAGAATAGGTTAGTTAGGTTAGGTTAGGTTAGTTGTGTTAGAATAGGTTAGGTTAGGTTAGGTAGGTTAGGTTAGGTTAGTTAGGTTAGAATAGGTTAGGTTACGTTAGGTTAGGTTAGGTTAGGTTAGGTTAGATTTCAAGTTGGAAAATTAGTGTGACATACACCCTCATTATCCCTCTGTAACTCATTACCTTAACGACCCTTAACGACCTCGTCCAGCATATCAAACTGGACCCCTTAAACGACCCCATTATTCCTTGTGCTCCTCTGAGGCTCCAAAATGGGTGGAAAGAGCATCAATAATAGGCCTAATGGGGAGGAGGGAGAGAGGGAGGGTGGAGCGAGGAAGGTGGAGGAGGGAGGGAAGGAGGGGGGCAGTGGGAGGAAGGGGTCAAGAGGAAGAGAAGCAGAAGGAGGAGGAGGAGGAGAAGGGGGGTGGATGGGAGGGGAGGAGGGAAAGGAGGAAGATAAATTGAAGGGCAAAATTGAATGGTATTTAGCGAGAGAACAACAACAACAACAAGGAGAACAAGAACTAGAAGAACAACAACAAGGAGAACAAAAAGGAGAACAAGAACAAGAAGAACAACAAAGAAGAAGAACAAAAGGAGAACAACATCAAGAACAACAAGAAGAACAAAACGGAGAACAAGAACAAGAACAACAAGAACAACAAGAAGAACAAAAAGGAGAACAAGAACAACAAGAACAAAAAGGAGAACAAGAAGAACAAGAAGAACAAAAAGGAGAACAAGAAGAAGAAAGGAGAGGATCATTATAACTCGAATAACTTTGGGATAAGTGCGTGCTGCTCCCCTCTCGGCTTGACCTACACCTGTTACCTGATTAAATAGGTAATATACTATTGTTTTAGGGGCCGTCACGGTACTAGGACGCCTGGGAGGGGGGGGGAGGGGTGGGGGTGGGGTGGGTGGGAGGTGTGGGTGGGTGGGGTGGGGTGTGGGGAGGTGGGTGGGGTGGGAGGTGGGGGTGGGGAGGGTGCAAGGAGTGGGAGCGAGATGGATGAGGGTGGGGGAGGGGGGAGACGGTGAATGGGAAGGAAGAGGAGGAAGAAGGAATGGGAGGAGGAGGATAGGAAAGATGGGTAGGAATGGAGGAGGAAGGGAATAAGGGGAAGAAAGAAGAGGAAGAAGGAATATGAAGGAGGAGGAGAAGAAGAGAAAGGAGGAAGATAAGGAGGAAGGGAAGGAGAGGAGGAGGAAGGAGAGAAAGATACACAGACTGACCTAATATCTTTAAATATTTCCATTATTAACTTCATCATCTGTATACTTATGCTTGTTAAGTAGTTAAGTCATTAGTGAGGATATGTAACGTTATACTGAGAGCTTTACTTATGATAGTGACTGCACTTATACTTTAGTAATGAGGAAGGGCTATGATACCGAGGCCTCTACTTATACTTACAAACAATAAGTTAGTTAATAGTTAGGATTGATTATAATTATCGGTAGAGACATCACACTACTTACAAGACATGACATAAAGTGCAGTCAAATATGGACACTCCTTCACCACATGTCACCTACTCCAACTTAAACCCCTTCTCTAAACCCTACCCCCTAACCCCTACTACCCCTCAACCCCTCCCTTCCCTACCCTCACCCTCCCTTCCCTACCCCTCAACCCTTCCCTTCCTCCCTCAACCCCTCCCTTCCTTATCCTCAACCCTTCCTTCCCTACCCTCAACCCTCAACCCCTTCCCCTTCCCCCTCAACCCCACTACCCTCCTTCCCTACCCTCAACCCACCCTCCTTACTCCCTCAACCCTCCCTTCCCTACCCTCAACCTCCCCCTTCCCTACCCTCAACCCCTACTACCCTCAACCCCTTCCCTTCTACCCCTCAACCCTTCCCTTCCCTACCCTCAACCCCCTACCCTCAACCCTCCCCTTCCCTACCCTCAACCCTTCCCACCCTTCCTCCCTTCCCTACCCTCAACCCTCCCTCCTTCCCTACCTCAACCCCTTCCTCAACCCCTTCCCCTTCCTACCCCTCAACCCCTTCCCCTTCCCTACCCTCAACCCCTTCCCCTCAACCCTTCCCTCCCTCAACCCCTACTACCCTCACCCTCTTCCCTACCCTCAACCCTTCTTCCCTACCCTCAACCCCCTTCCCTTCCCTACCCCTCAACCCCTTCCCTCCCTACCAACCCTCCTTCCCTCCCAACCCCTACTACCCCTCCTTCCCTCACCAACCCCACCCCCTCCCCTTCAACCTCCTTCCCCCTCAACCCCTCCCCACCCCACCCACCCCCAACCCTCCCTTCTCACCCTCAACCCCTTCCTTCCCTACCCCCTCACCCCTTCCCTTCCTCTCAACCTCCTCCTTCCCACCCCTCAACCCCTCCTCTCCCTTCCCTTTCCCCTTCCCTACTCACCTCCCCTTCCCCACCCTTCCTACCCTTCCTTCCTTCCCTACCCTCAACCCCTTCCCTTCCCTCCTCACCCTCCCTCCTACCTCCCTCACCTCATACTCAACCCTCCCTTCCCTACCCTCAACCCTCCCCCCTCAACCCTTCCCTCCTCAACCCTTCCCCTCAACCCCTTTCCCTACAACCCTTCCTCATCTCCTCTCCTCTTCCCTACCCCCCACCCCCGTTTTCTGTACGCCCATTGCCCCATCTCAGCGTGCCTGTGGTCACTTTAACACGGGCACAACTGGTGGAACTTCCCGCACTTGTGACCAAACTCAGGTGGCCCGGTGGGCGATCAAGACACGCCTCAGTTCCTTATTCATAAGATGGGGAGGAAAATGGGTCGTGGGCTTTTCTTATTTTGGGGGGAGGGGTGAGGGAGGGGGGTGGGAGAGTTGGGGGGTGGAGGAGGGGTGAGAAGGGTGGGATGAGGTGTGATGGGGTGGGGGGAAGAGGGGTTGGGTATGGGGGGTGGGGGAGGGAGGAGGGAGGGGTGGGGGGATGAGGGGTTGGGTAGGAGGTGGGGGAGAGGGGTGAGAGGGAGGAGGGTGGGGATGAGGAGTTGGGTGTATGGGGGTGGGGGGATGAGGGGTTGGGTGTAAGGGGGTGGGGGAGGGGTGAGAGGTAGAAGGGTGGGGGGATGGGGTGTATGGGGGTGGAGGGAGGGTGAGAGGTAGGAGGGTGTGGGTGATGAGGGTTGGGTATGGGGGTGGGGATGAGGGGTTGGGGCATGGGGTGGGGGTGAGGGTTGGGTGTTTGGGGGTGGGGATGAGGGGTTGGGGCAGGGGGGGGGATGAGGGGTGGGTGGGGGGAGGTGAGAGGGTAGGAGGGGGATGAGGGTTGGGTGATGGGGGGGGGGGATGAGGGTTGGGTGGGGTGGGGGAGGGTAGAGAAGGAGGAGGATGAGGGGGAGGTGGGGGGGATGTGGGACATGGGGGTGGGGGGATGAGGGGTTGGGGTAGGGGTGGGGAGGTGAGTTAGGAGGGCACTTTTCTCTTTTAAAGCCTAAGACAATTTTTCTTATATTTATTATTTTTATTTATTTGTTTATTCTTTCGTAAAACCTTATATGTTTATTTTATTTCATTTATTCTCAGGGCAGAGTGATGACCACCCAAGAGAGAGAGAGAGAGAAAGGAGAGAGAGAGAGAGAGAGAGAGAGAGAGAGAGAGAGAGAGAAGAGAAGAGAGAGAGAGAGAGAGAGGTTATGAATTTTCCTCATGTAAGGGGTCGTAACTTATCAATGAAGGAAGGTGATTACCTTCCTGGTGGGAGGTGACAACGACTGTCTAGGGGAGGTCCTCCTTAGGGAGTGAGAAGGAAGAGGAGGGAGGGAGGGAGGAAGAGAGGGAGGAGGAGAGAGGAGAGGGGGAGGAGGAGGGAGAGGAGAGGGGAGGAGGGAGGGAGGGAGGGAGAGGGGGAGGGAGGGAGGAGAAAGGAGAGGGAGAGGGGAGGGAGGGAGGGAAGGAGGAGGCAGGAGTAAAAGAAGAAGATGGAGGAAGGAGAGGATAGAGGGAAGGGTGTGTGTGTGTGTGTGTGTGTGTGACAGACAGACAGACAGACAGACAAACTTCCTCACCACAACACCTGTCCATCACCTCCGGGTTCTTCCTCACGACAGGTGTGGTAGAATAAGGATGGTCGTGAAGGTACGGGCATGCTGGTGGGTGTGTTGACGTGGGCGTGACGTTGGATCAGAAAGATATTTGCGGTGGGCGTGAGTATGGGCGTGGTAGTGAATATGGGCGCGGTGATTGTACAGATGAACGTCGGCTGGGGTAATTTAAAAGCTATTTTTCTGCACAATTTTGACATTCAGGTAAAATGGTCAAGAGACTCAAGACCAACGGGAAGCACTTAACGGCACCGCAATTATACGGTCCCGTCTCTAAGATGTAATCCTTTACCTGTATTATAAACGAGTCTAGAGGGGGAGAGCTCTTAGCACTGTCTTCACCCCCAGTGTTAATAAGGGTCTTCTCTCGTAAGGTTTTAGTTATAAGAAATGATATGACTGTGTGTTATTTATTTTAGTTAATGATGATGATAATAATGATGATGATGATGATGATACTACTACTACTACTACTACTACTACTACTACTACTACTACTACTACTACTACAGTTTAAGAGAGAAAGTTTGTATATACGAGTATTAGTTAAAAGTCATTCATTCTTATTCAGTGGTCAAGATCAGGTTAATTGGTATGCAAATTAGACCCCACTCATGTTTTACCCGTTTTCTGTTGGACGATTACTTTTTTTCTGTTTTCTGTTGGACGATTACTTTTGTTGCCCGTTTTCTGTTGGACGATTACTTTTGTTACCCGTTTCTTGACGATTACTTTGTTACCGCTTTCTGTTACGATACTTTTGTTTCCCGTTTTCTGTTGGACGATTACTTTTGTTACCCGTTTTCTGTTGGACTTTTGTTACCCGTTTTCTGTTGGACGATTACTTTTGTTACCCGTTTTCTGTTGGACGATTACTTTTGTTACCCGTTTTCTGTTGGACGATTACTTTTGTTACCCGTTTTCTGTTGGACGATTACTTTTGCTACCCGTTTTCTGTTCTTGCCCACCATTACCCATTTTCTATTCACCGTGGCCACCATTACCCATTTCCTATCCATCGTGGCCTCCCATTACCTATTTCCTCTTTCATGGCCCCCTCTACCACCTAGTTCCTATACCCTCCACCACCTAGTTCCTATACTCCTCCACCACCAGTTCCTATTACTCTCCACCACCAGTTCACCCTCCACCACCTAGTTCCCACTCCTCCACCACCTAGTTCCTCATCACTCCTCCACCACCTAGTTCCTATTACTCCTCCACCACCTAGTTCCTATCACTCTCCACCACCTAGTTCCTATTACTCCTCCACCAACTTCTCCACTCTCCACCACCTAGTTTCCATTCTCCACCACCTAGTTCCTATTACTCTCACCACCTAGTTCCTACTCCTCTACCACCTAGTTCCGTGCTCCTCTACCACCTAGTTCCTATTTCTCCCACCACCTAGTTCCTATTACTCCTCCACCACCTAGTTCCTATTGCCTCCACCACCAGTTCCTATTACTCCTCCACCACCTAGTTCCTATTACTCTCCACCACCTAGTTCCTATTAATCCTCCACCCACCTAGTTCCTGTTACTCCACCCACCTAGTTCCTATTACTCCTCCACCACCTAGTTCCTATCTCCACCACCTAGTTCCTATTACTCCTCCACCACCTAGTTCCTACACTCCTCCACCACCTAGTTCCTATGTCCTCCACCACCTAGTTCCTATTACCTTCCACCACCAGTTCCTCCCACCACCAGTTCTTTACTCCTCCACCACCTAGTTCCTATTACTCCCTCCACCACCTAGTTCCTATTACTCCTCCACCACCTAGTTCCTATTACCTCCACCACCTAGTTCCTATTACCTCCACCACCTAGTTCCTTACCTCCACCACCTGTCCTATTACTCCTCTACCACCTAGTTCCTATTACTCCTCCACCACCTAGTTCCTATTACTCCTCCACCACCTAGTTCCTATTGCTCCTCCACCCACCTAGTTCCTATTACTCCTCCACCACCTAGTTCCTATTACCTCCACCACCTAGTTCCTATTACTCCTCCACCACCTAGTTCCTATTCTCTCCACCACCTAGTTCCTACACCTCCACCACCTAGTTCCTATTACTCCTCCACCACCTAGTTCCTACTCCTCCACCACCTAGTTCCGCCCACCCAGTCCTATTACCCTCCACCACCTAGTTCCTATTACTCTTCCACCACCTAGTTCCTATTACTTCCACCACCTAGTTCCTACTCTCCACCACCTAGTTCCTATTACCCTCCACCAGTCTTCACTCCACCACCTAGTTCCTATTCCTCCACCACCTAGTTCCTATTACTCCTCCACCACCTAGTTCCCACTCCTCCACCACCTAGTTCCTATATCTCCACCACCTAGTTCCTATTACTCCTCCACCACCTAGTTCCATATCTCCACCACCTAGTTCCTATACTCCTCCACCACCCAGTTCCTATTACTCCTCCACCACCCAGTTCCCTATTACTCCTCCACCACCCAGTTCCTATTACTCCTCCACCACCTAGTTCCTATTACTCCTCCACCACCTAGTTCCTATTACTCCTCCACCACCCAGTTCCTATTACTCCTCCACCACCTAGTTCCTATTACCTCCACCACCTAGTTCCTATTACTCCTCCACCACCTAGTTCCTACATTCCTCCACCACCTAGTTCCTATTACTCCTCCACCACCTAGTTCCTATTACTCCTCCACCACCTAGTTCCTTTACTCCTCCACCACCCAGTTCACATCCTCCACCACCTAGTTCCATTACCCTCCACCACCTAGTTCCCACATCCTCCACCACCTAGTTCCTGTATCCTCCACCACCTAGTTCCTATTACCTCCACCACCTAGTTCCTATTACTCCTCCACCACCTAGTTCCCATACTCCACCACCTAGTTCCTATTACTCCTCCACCACCTAGTTCCTATACCTCCACCACCTAGTTCCTATTACCTCCACCACCTAGTTCCTATTACTCCTCCACCACCTAGTTCCTATTACTCCTCCACCACCTAGTTCCTATTACCTCCACCATAGTTCCTATTACCCCTCCACCACCTAGTTCCTATTACCTCCACCACCTAGTTCCTACACCTCTACCACCTAGTTCCTATTACCTCCACCACCTAGTTCCTATTACCTCCACCACCTAGTTCCTATTACTCCTCCCCCACCTAGTTCCATACTCCTCCACCACCCAGTTCCATTCCCTCCACCACCTAGTTCCTATTACCTCCACCACCCAGTTCCTATTACCTCCACCACCTAGTTCCTATTACCTCCACCACCTAGTTCCTATTACTCCTCCACCACCTAGTTCCTATTACCCTCCACCCACCTAGTTCCTATACTCCTCCACCACCTAGTTCCTATTACTCCTCCACCACCTAGTTCCTATTACTCCTCCACCACCTAGTTCCTATTACTCCTTCACCACCTAGTTCCTATTACCCCTCCACCACCTAGTTCCTATTACCCTCCACCACCTAGTTCCTATTACTCCTCCACCACCTAGTTCCTATATCCTCCACCACCTAGTTCCTATTACTCCTCCACCACCTAGTTCCTATTACTCCTCTACCACCTAGTTCCTATTACTCCTCCACCACCTAGTTCCTATTACCTCCACCACCTAGTTCCTATTACTCCTCTACCACCTAGTTCCTATTACTCCTCCACCACCTAGTTCCCATACTCCTCCACCACCTAGTTCCTATTACTCCTCCACCACCTAGTTCCTATTACTCCTTCACCACCTAGTTCCTATACCTCCACCACCTAGTTCCTATTACCCTCCACCACCTAGTTCCTAATACTCCTCCACCACCTAGTTCCTATTACTCCTCCACCACCTAGTTCCTATTACCCTCCACCACCTAGTTCCTATACTCCTCCACCACCTAGTTCCTTTACTCCTCCACCACCTAGTTCCTATTACTCCTCCACCACCTGTTCCTATTACCTCCACCACCTGTTCCACACTCCTCCTCCACCACCTAGTTCCTTACCCCTCCACCACCTAGTTCCTATTACCCCTCCACCACCTAGTTCCTATTACTCCTCCACCACCTAGTTCCTATTACCTCCACCACCTAGTTCCTATTACTCCTCCACCACCTAGTTCCTATTACTCCTCCACCACCTAGTTCCTATTACCCCCTCCACCACCTAGTTCCTATTACCCTCCACCACCTAGTTCCTATTACCCTCCACCACCTAGTTCCTATTACCTCCACCACCTAGTTCCTATTACTCCTCCACCACCTAGTTCCACACTCTCCACCACCTAGTTCCTATTACCTCCACCACCTAGTTCCTATTACTCCTCTACCACCTAGTTCCTATTACTCCTCCACCACCTAGTTCCTATTACCCTCCACCACCTAGTTCTACACCTCCACCACCTAGTTCCTATTACTCCTCCACCACCTAGTTCCTATTACCTCCACCACCTAGTTCCTTACTCCTCCACCACCTAGTTCCCATACTCCTCCACCACCTAGTTCCTATTACCTCCACCACCTAGTTCCTTTACTCCTCCACCACCTAGTTCCTACACCTCCACCACCTAGTTCCCACACCCTCCACCACCTAACTTCCACCCTCCACCACCTAGTTCCTATTACTCCTCCACCACCTAGTTCCTATTACTCCTCCACCACCTAGTTCCTATTACCCTCCACCACCTAGTTCCTATTACCTCCACCACCTAGTTCCTATTACTCCTACCACCCAGTTCCTATTACTCCTCCACCACCCAGTTCCATCACCCCTCCACCACCTAGTTCCTATTACCCTCCACCACCTAGTTCCTATTACTCCTCCACCACCTAGTTCCTACTCCCTCCACCACCTAGTTCCTATTACCTCCACCACCTAGTTCCCACATCTCCACCACCTAGTTCCTATTACCTCCACCACCTAGTTCCCATTACCTCCACCACCCAGTTCCTATACTCCTCCACCACCCAGTTCCTATTACCTCCACCACCTAGTTCCATACTCCTCCACCACCCAGTTCATACCCTCCACCACCCAGTTCCCACACTCCTCCACCACCTAGTTCCTATTACTCCTCCACCACCTAGTTCCTATTACTCCTCCACCACCTAGTTCCTATTACTCCACCACCTAGTTCCCATTACCTCCACCACCCAGTTCCCATACCTCCACCACCTAGTTCCTATACTCCTCCACCACCTAGTTCCTATTACTCCACCCACCCAGTTCCTATTACTCCTCTACCACCTAGTTCCTTTACTCCTCCACCACCCAGTTCCTATTACTCCTCCACCACCTAGTTCCTATTACTCCACCACCTAGTTCCTATACTCCTCCACCACCTAGTTCCTTACTCCTCCACCACCTAGTTCCTATTATCTCCACCACCTAGTTCCACATTCTCCACCACCCAGTTCCTATTACCTCCCACCACCTAGTTCCATACTCCTCCACCACCTAGTTCCTACCCTCCACCACCTAGTTCCTATTACTCCTCCACCACCCAGTTCCTATACCCTCCACCACCTAGTTCCTATTACTCCTCCACCACCTAGTTCCTATTACTCCTCCACCACCTAGTTCCTATTACCTCCACCACCTAGTTCCTATTACTCCTCCACCACACCTAGTTCCTATTACTCCTACCACCTAGTTCCTATTACCCTCCACCACCTAGTCTCCACATCTCTACCACCTAGTTCCTATTACTCCTCCACCACCCAGTTCTCTACCTCCACCACCTAGTTCCTATTACTCCTCTACCACCCAGTTCCTACATACTCTCCACCACCTGTTCCTATTACTCCTACCACCTAGTTCCTATACTCC
>NW_024718463.1:100000-124877 GCF_018991925.1 Homarus americanus
GTGCTGTGTTGTGGTGGTGTGTTGTGGTGCTGTGTTGTGGTGCTGTGTTGTGGTGCTGTGTTGTGGTGCTGTGGTGATGTGCTGTGTTGTGGTGCTGTGTTGTGGTGCTGTGGTGATGCTGAGTTGTGGTGGTGTGTTGTGGTGGTGTGTTGTGGTGCTGTGTTGTGTGCTGTGTGTGGTGCTGTGTTGTGGTGCTGTGTGGTGCTGTGTTGTGGTGCTGTGTTGTGGTGCTGTGTTGTGGTGCTGTGTGTTGTGGTGCTGTGTTGTGGTGCTGTGTTGTGGTGCTGTGTTGTGGTGCTGTGGTGATGTTGTGGTGCTGTGTTGTGGTGCTGTGTTGTGGTGCTGTGTTGTGGTGCTGTGTTGTGGTGCTGTGTTGTGGTGCTGTGTTGTGGTGCGGTGATGTGCTGTGTTGTGGTGCTGTGTTGTGGTGTGTTGTGGTGGATGTGCTGTGTTGTGGTGCTGTGTGGTGCTGTGTTGTGGTGTGTTGTGGTGCGTGTGGTGTGTGTGCTGTGTTGTGGTGTGTGTGCTGTGGTGATGTGCTGTGTTGTGGTGCTGTGTGTTGTGGTGCTGTGTTGTGGTGCTGTGTTGTGGTGCTGTGTTGTGGTGCTGTGTTGTGGTGCTGTGTTGTGGTGCTGTGTTGTGGTGCTGTGTTGTGGTGCTGTGGTTGTGGCTGTGTGTGGTGTGTTGTGGTGTGTGTTGTGGTGCTGTGTGGTGCTGTGTTGTGGTGCTGTGGTGATGTGCTGTGTTGTGGTGCTGTGTTGTGGTGTGTGTTGTGGCGGTGTGGTGATGTGCTGTGGGGTTGTGTTCCGATAATGATGTGATAACGATGTGAAAAATGACGATAATTATACAAATAATGATAATAATGAGAATGAAGATGGCAATAATAACGAAGATAATGATGATGACAATAATGACAATGGTGATAATGACAGTAATAATGATAACGGCAATAATGACAATGGTGATGATAATAATGACAATGATAATGATGGTGATGAGTGATGATGATGATGATGATGAGTGATGATGATGATGATGATTGATGATGATAATGATTGATGATGATGATGATGATGATGATGAGTGATGATGATGATGATGATGATTGATGATGATGATGAAGCATATATCATCAGCTCACTATCTTGACCAGCTCACTATACTACTGGGCTATATTGTGCCGCTATGATATAGAGGGCCATTAACACGGTCTTAATAGGTGGTTCAGCCTTTGTAAACTAGGCGAGGAGGAAAGGGGAATTGGCTAGCGTCTCCTCCTCCTACTACTTCTCCTTGTTCTTATTCTCCTCCTCTTTCTTCTCCTTCTCCTCCTCGTTCTTATCCTCCTTCTCTTCCTTCTTCTTTTTGTTCTTCTCTTTCTCTTCCTCGTTCTTCTCTTTCTCCTCCTCGTTCTTCTCCTTCTCCTTCTTCTTGTTCTTATCTTCTTCCTTCTTCTCCTCCTTCTCCTCCCTATTCTTCTTCCTTCTCCTCCTTCTTTTCGTTCTTTTATTCGCTCCTTCTCCTCTTCTTCCTTCTCCTCCTCCTCCTTCTCCCCCTTCTCCTCCATTTCTTCCTTCTCATCTTCCTCCTTTCCTATTCCTCCCCTTTCCCCCCTCTCCTTCTTCCTAACCCATTTTACCAATTTGCTTCTTCACAACAACTATATATTAAAAACTCCCTATTTACAAGAACAATTTTAATACTAGTGGGTGAAAAATACCCTATTATTAGCCTTAAACCCCCCCCCCATCAAAGGCTAAATTCTCTCTTATTTACTATGATAAAATACCTCCCAAAATTATTCCCTAGAAACAAAATAACATTATAAATCTCTCCCTAATTCTCCCTAACATATGTTAAATTTATCCCTAAAATATAAATAAATCCCCAGAAAAACTCAAATTATCTCCCGAAAAATAATCCCCTAAAACAATAATATTTTCCCCAAGGCAACAAAAATTACCAATATTTTCCCCTAGTCATCATAATAATACTAATCTATCATGAATTAATTCCCCCCAAACATATCTTTTTTTCTCCCCTAAATTTTCCCCACCACCCCCCAAAAAATTCTTCTCTTCAATTTAGTAAAAAAAAAAATGAAAAGGTTAGGTTAGGATAGGTTAGGTTAGGTTGGGTTAGGTTAGGTTAGGTTAGGTTAGGTTAGGTTAGGTTAGGTTAGGTTAGGTTAGGTTAGGTTAGGTTAGGTTAGGTTAGGTTAGATTAGGTTAGATTGGCATGAGGGTTATACAGTGGAAAGGAAAATAACCATATGGTGTGAGGGAAATGGGAGGGGAAACGAGTCTTTATTGGCAGGAAAATGGGAAAAAATAACTATATAATGGGAAGGAAATAGGAGACACGACTAATGGGAGGGGAAATAGGAAAAAAAGACTAAATAATAGTGAGGAAAATAGGAAACACGACTCATGGAAGGCAAATAGGAGAGTCGTGTGCTTCATCCCATTAATTAAAAATAGGGCTAGAGTCGTCCACTGATGAAGACAATGAAGAGTGTTGGTGATCGTGCATAGACCCTGCTGGCTGGCTCTGTCTATTGAGGTGGGAGGGGTAGGTAAGTCTCTCTCTCTCTCTCTCTCTCTCTCTCTCTCTCTCTCTCTCTCTCTCTCTCTCTCTCTCTCTCTCTCTCTCTCTCTCTCTCTCCCACCCCATCTGACCCAAACAATGTATATAGATAAATTCCTCCTATTTCTATGTTATTTCTTTAATATAAACGTTGTTTTTTCAATATATTTCGATCACGTCTCGGCCACATCACTGACCCTCTCTGCTGTGGCTAAGTGTGTGGGCCTTTTGTCTCTGCCCGTGTGATAATTGGCCCAATCACCTGTGCCGAATAAGTACCTATCTCTTAATTAACTCTTCTTTCTTTCCCTTCATGGTTGGAAAGGGGATACGGGGGTGTGGGAGAGGGAAGGGGGAAGGAAAGAGGTATCAGGGAAGGGGGGGTCAGTAAATATCGAGTTGTTTTAATTTTTTGGGTCACTGCCTTCGTTTATTCAGTGCCTACCGGTAAATTGGCACTGGTCTAATGATGGAAGAGGTATTTGATCTCGGCACACGGGAGAGAAAAGAATTTAGTATTCAGTCGACAGAGAGAGAGAGAGAGAGAGAGAGAGAAAACATCTTCCATCCCAGCAACATGACACACCCTCCATCCCATTTCAATCACCCCTCCCATTGTCGATTCCTTTCCCATAGTTCTCTCATAGAGTCAAGTAGCCTCTCACTACATTTCTCCTCCTCCTCCTCCCCCTCTCTCTCCCCTTCCCTGTTCCCTCTCCCTCCACCTCCCACCCAACAACAATAACTCGGTTCCCCACAAGGCGAGTGGTCGGCTCCCATCCCATTTCTTCACCGTCAGGAAATTGAGGGGGCGTTCACGGGCTTTATAACTTACAAATTTGTAGCCCCATCTCATTAAACAAGGCTTCACTTCCCGCCGCTTACAACTCTATTGTTCCGAGGATATTTATTAATGGGCGGAGCGAGACCTGTAGTGTAGGAATCGAATCCTTTTGTGAGGATATCGGTGGAGCTTGTCTTTGTTGGAGTGATGGTGTGTGTGTGGCTGTGTGTGTGTGTGTGTGTGTGTGTGTGTGTGTGTGTGTGTGTGCGTGTGTGTGTGTGTGTGTGTGTGTGTGTGTGTGCTGTGTGTGTGTGTGTGTGTGTGTGTGTGTGTGTGTGTGTGTGTGTGTGTGTGTGTGTGTGTGTGTGTGTGTGTGTGTGTGTGTGTGTGTGTGTGTGTGTGTGTGTGTGTGTGTGTGTGTGTATGTGTGTGTGTGTGTGTGTGGGTAAATTCTATAGTATATACACGTACACATTACATGTTCATGGGTTTATTTACATACACAAACAGAAACAACCACACACACACACACACACACACACACACACACCTTGTTTGAAAAGTAATTAAACAGACGGCTCATTAACCCGACCAGGTAACAACAAATTGGGTGATTGCTTCTATAACTCACACGTCCCTGATGCCACCTTCACCTGGTTAACGGAGAGAGAGAGAGAGAGAGAGAGAGAGAGAGATCTGCTTCCTCATTTTATTCTCCTCTTCTTCTTCTTTTTCTTCTTCTTCCTTCTCATCATCCTCTTCCTCCTCCTCCATTTCTTAGGCTCACGGCCACGCTCTACTGGTTTTCGTGACCTCAACCATTCCCCTCCTCCTTCCCCCCCCCCCCCCTCCTCCTTCCCCCCCCCCCACCCTCCTCCTTCCCCTCCCCACCCTCCTCCTTCCCCTCCCCCACCCTCCTCCTTCCCCTCCCTCCTCCCCTCCCCCACCCCTCCTCCCACCCTCCTCCTTCCCCCTCCCCCCCCCTCCTCCTTCCTCCCCTACCCTCCTCCTTCCCCTCCCCCCTCCCCTCCCCTTCCTCCTTTCCTCCTCTTCCCCACCCTCCTCCTTCCACTCCCCCACCCCTCCCTTTCCCTCCACCTCTCTTCTTTCCTTTCTACCACCACTACCACCTACCACCACCACCACCACACCACCACACCACATTGTATCAACATGGTCGGGTCTACAGTGTATTGGTCATTGTACGTGGGTCTTGTCAGTTCTCTATTGGCACCGGGTAGTCAGTACACATCCTACAGGCGAGAGAGAGACCAATGGTGGGGGAGAGGAGTGGGCGTGAGAGGGAGGAGGGAAGGGTGGGTGGGGAGAGAGGGAGGTTGGGGCATGGAGTGAGGTAAGAATTGGAAGAGAAATAATCGTATGGGGAGGAGAGAGAGAGAGACCTATACACCCTCCCCACTGTACCAATTCTTAACTCCGGTACTCAGGTAAACACATCAGGTATAGATATATAAAAACAATAAAAGATAATTAATTACCTTACCTCTGTCTTAATAATTAATCGAAGTCAAACGAATAATTTAAACCGGAACCTCTTGTCTTTCTCGTTGTGTTGAAGCGACACCACCACACAATTATTCGCCAATAGCACTGAGCACAGGACAATTATTCGCCAATAGCACTGAGCACAGGACAATTATTCGCAATAGCACTGAGCACAGGACAATTATTCGCCAACAGCCACTGAGCACAGGACAATTATTCACATTATAGCACTGAGCACTAGCACTGAGCACAGACTTTCGCCGAATAGCACTGCCGAGCACAGGACGCCACACTGAGCACAATTATTCGCCAATAGCACTGCAGCACAGGAGCAACAATTATTCGCCAATAGCACTGAGCACAGGACAATTATTCGCCAATAGCACTGAGCACAGGACAATTATTCGCCAATAGCACTGAGCACAGGACAATTATTCGCCAATAGCACTGAGCACAATTATTCGCCAATAGCACTAGCAGACAATTCGCCAATAGCACTGAACACAATTATTCGCCAATAGCACTGAGCACAGGACAATTATTCGCCAATAGCACTGAGCACAGGACAATTATTCGCCAATAGCACTGAGCACAGGACAATTATTCGCCAATAGCACTGAGCACAGGACAATTATTCGCCAATAGCACTGAGCACAGGACAATTATTCGCCAATAGCACTGAGCACAGGACAATTATTCGCCATAGCACTGAGCACAGGACAATTATTCGTATTTATTCGCCAGCACTAGCACTTATTCGAATAGCACTGAGCACAGGACAATTATTCGCACTGAGCACAGGACAATTATTCGCCAATAGCACTGAGCACAGGACAATTATTCGCCAATAGCACATGGGCGCCAATAGCACTGGAGCACAGGACAATTATTCGCACAGCAGACAATTATTCGCCAATAGCACTGAGCACAGGACAATTATTCGCCAATAGCACTGAGCACAGCCAATAGCACTGAGCACAGGACAATTATTCGCCAATAGCACTGAGCACAGGACAATTATTCGCCAATAGCACTGAGCACAGGACAATTATTCGCCAATAGCACTGAGCACAGGACAATTATTCGCCAATAGCACTGAGCACAGGACAATTATTCGCCAATAGCACTGAGCACAGGACAATTATTCGCCAATAGCACTGAGCACAGGACAATTATTCGCCAATAGCACTGAGCACAGGACAATTATTCGCCAATAGCACTGAGCACAGGACAATTATTCGCCAATAGCACTGAGCACAGGACAATTATTCGCCAATAGCACTGAGCACAGGACAATTATTCGCCAATAGCACTGAGCACAGGACAATTATTCGCCAATAGCACTGAGCACAGGACAATTATTCGCCAATAGCACTGAGCACAGGACAATTATTCGCCAATAGCACTGAGCACAGGACAATTATTCGCCAATAGCACTGAGCACAGGACAATTATTCGCCAATAGCACTGAGCACAGGACAATTATTCGCCAATAGCACTGAGCACAGGACAATTATTCGCCATTGCTGTTAGAATAATGTCTCACGGAAAACCACTCTCTTGTAGAAAAATAACACTTTATCAATATATGGTCATCAATAAAAATAATTTCGAGAACTTACCTTACTAAGAAAGATCATATTACAGTATTAAAATAAGACAAAATATCCTCAGGCACTACAATTTGTCAACCCAAAATAATTCAGGCGGCGACACTGTTGACCCGGCTGATGACGCCACACCCTGACCTTCTGACACTGTCAAATCAAAAATAAATGAGATTTATTTTCTTACTGATTTTGCATAGCTCTCATTATCTATTACACTTAAAAGAGTAAAAAAATATGTTTAAATATGAAAAGTGTTGGTATTTTGCAGTATATTAATATTCACTAAGTGTTCCAGGTGCTGACACAGTTAACACTCTTCCTAGTATCAGGTCATACCGTAAACACACTTTTAATTTTCTTGTTTAAATCACTATCAAATTCTTTTCACGGGGCGAATTTTGTCTCGTAAATATCCACAGAGTTTCATCTTACACTTTAACACTTTATCACACTCAAGACTCGCAGAGGCACTTACTGTAAGAAATATAAACGAAAATATTCACACTCGCGCAGCCGACGCTTTACACTGTTGTCAACAAGAGTTTGCTATACAGGTGAAGACCAAACTGTACACCTTTTGAATTAGCGGAAGTAAATCACATCTTTTAAAAGTCTAGGTTTAATATTTTAGGTAATTTATTTTGATACAATTATTATTATTATTATTATTATTATCATTATTATTATTATTATTATTATTATTATTATTATTATTATTATTATTATTATTATTATTATTATTATTATTATTATTATTATTATTATTATTATTATTATTATTATTATTATTATTATTATTATTATTATCATTATTATTATTATCATTATTATCATCATTAAGCTGTACCTACTAACACCCACTGTGCTGTATTTATCATCCAGGGACAGGAATTTAACCTCCATAATTTAACCCCAAACAAATAATCATATTAATACTAATTTCTATTTCTAATTTCATATATAATTTTGATGAGGTATAATTATAACCTTTAGCCCAGTAATATACCGCCACCGGCTCATGTAACTTTAACCTTTAGCCCAGTAATATACCGCCACCGGCTCATGTAACTTTAAACTTACGGATCTTATATAATAATCTGCTCTAATTTGCCACATAAAGTCGGATTTTTTTCCCATCAATGTTTCCTAATTTGCTGGATTTAATGATGGGTATTAGGGGTCTTTAATTATCAAAATCCACAGTGCCCGAGAGCAATTAAGGCACATTAATGATTATTTGGAAATAATTAAGGGCGGCAGGTGCGTCCATGTGTCTACCTGTAATTAGTGTGTTGGGTCTGGTGGTAGTGGGGGGGGGGAGGTGTTGAGTGTTAAGTGGCGTTAGCACGGACGGGAAGGTGAGCTGCACACACACACACACACACACACACACACACACTTCCTCCACCACTCACTGTCTTGTCAGCTTTCTCGATTACATATACCGCCTTCTCGAGAAACGAAAAACATCTGTAGCTGTCGCCTTCATTGATTTCACTAAAGCATTCGACCTAGTCGACCACAATATAATCATCAACAAAGCTATTGACCTCGGGCTTCGGAGAAGTCTTATACCATGGCTTACAGACTTCCTCAGTGACGGACGCCAAGCTGTACGCTTCCGAGGGGCTGTCTCCACCTTTCAGTCACTCACCTGTGGCGTCCCCCAAGGCACCAAGATGGGACCACTCTGCTTCCTTATGCTCATCAATGATGCCCTAAGAGAAACCCCTGCTCGCTGGAAATATGTCGACGACTCCACCATTGGGATCAGCGTCAACAATTCTGCTCCCAACTATACCGCCCTTCAGGATTTATTGAACAGTCTCCAAAACTGGGCCACCAACAACCATGTCACCATCAACCATACCAAGACCATGGTTATGCACATCAACCTCTCCTCCGACATTGTCCCACCTCCTTCCATTACTTTAGGTCCGAACACACTCCAGGTTGTAGATTCCACGAAGCTCCTCGGCGTCACCATAGACAACAAACTAAATTGGAAACCACACGTCAGTGAAGTTGTCAAATCCTCCAGTTTCCGTCTCCACCTCCTCCGCCGACTCAAGTCCCTCGGAGTTCCTGCACCCGAGCTCCTCAGTGTTTACACAACATTCATACTTCCCAAGCTCACCTATGCCTCCCCTACCTGGTCTTCCTCCCTAAATGCCACACAACGTAAACACCTAGAAAAAGTGCAAAAGAGGGCATGCAAGATTATTCTCTCCCCTTCCTACTTCACATATCAAGAAGCGCTCAACACACTGACTCTTTCGACTCTCACTGACCATCACCACGACCTCATCTGCAAATTTGGTAAGAAGCTTCTACACCATCCTCGACACCGGCTCCTACTACCACCTGAGATCCCTAGCCCGAGAATTGCTGTTCGACACCACAACCGCATCCAGCCCATACGTGCACGAACTGATCGCTATAAGAACAGCCCAGTCCCAACCATTGTAAAAATTATCAATAACTTGTAATAAACCAGTGTATTCACTCCCAGTAAACACTACTTCTTGCACTGTCACTATGTTGAAATGCACTGTAGTTTGAGCTTTTCCCCATCTAGTTATTATATATCTTATTTGTATCACTTATGTTACTTGTATATTATTTGTAATTCGAAACCCATTCCCCAAATATGTAACTGTATATTTTCAGCCTTCTGGCTGCCAAGCTCTTTCAATAAACCGTTAATTATTATTATTATTATTATTACACACACACACACACACACACACACACGGGTAAACAGGCGTAAATGGCCCAATACATTAGTCGTTTCCTATCAATAACAACTACCATAATGACTATTTAATTCTCCTTTCAACCGACAGATGGCAGTGTTATGAATCAGTGTTACCAAGGATGTCGGATATACCAACTTATTACGCCAATATATTTTAGTCCCTTAGGTGTGTGTGTGTGTGTGTGTTTCCAACCTTGGCAACACTGCAGACTTAACAGAAACATCTCACCTGTCAATGATTAATACCCTGAAGGCTGTCCTCAACTCAGGTAGTGACATGGGACATTTTCTTATTAATAATTTGTAATTGGTTAAGACACTGTCGCCCTCTCGGTATGCTAATGAGCTGTTAAGTGTACGATGGTTGAAGAATGTGAACTGTGACTAGGCGAGGTAATTAATGGGAAGATTTTACTAATTGGCTTCATTTACCGACCAGTGACGAGGATGAGTTACGAAGGGCAAGTTTCAGGTGAGAGAGACAGGATAGACAGACAGGACAGACAGACAGATAGATAGACAGACAGGCAGACAGGCAGGCAGACAGACAGCAGGCAGGCAGACAGACAGACAGACAGACAGACAGACGGACAGACAGACAGACAGACAGGACAGGACAGACAGAGACAGGCAGACAGACAGACAGACAGACAGACAGGCAGACAGACAGACTGACAGACAGACAGACTGACAGACAGATATATAGAAAAGGTAAACATACCTGGAGTCATTTACAGCCGACACACAAGGAAACAAGAACGTTCCCTCAAAGTCAATGACCATTTACCTGTGCTTAATGAGAAAGGTTAAGGACAGATGTTCAACGTGATTATGTTCGCCGAAGGTAAGCTCTATAAGACAAGTGGTTCAACGTAGTTATGTGATGGTGTTCAACGTTGGTAAGGTATATGTGTTATGGGAAGCTGTTCAACGAGGTTATGTTCAATGTAATTAAGATGCCATTTTAAAGGCGAGTTTTTAATGTAGGTAAGTTTCACACACACACACACACACACACACACACACAGGTAGAAGTACGTGGATGACTGCACTGTGGGGGTTACAGTGGGCAACACCGCACCAGACTACTCATCGCTACAAGGCACCCTGGACAGGCTACAGGCATGGACTACGGAGAACAAGGTCACCATCAACCACACCAAAACCGTAGTCATGCACAGCAATACCGCCACCACTCCAGTGCAAGCTCCAGCAGTCACAGTGAGTGCCCATCCTCTCCAACTGGTGCAGTCTGCCAAACTCCTGGGTGTAACTATAGACAACAAACTTGACTGGAAGGCCCATGTAAATAACACTATCAAGACAGCCTCGTACCGTCTCTACATGCTACGACGACTTAGGTCACTTGGGACACCCACGCCAGAGCTGAGGACCATCTACAACACCTTTATTCTCCCCAAACTAACGTATGCGTCACCAGCCTGGTCGTCTTCTCTCAACGCCACCTAACAACGTAAGCTGGAGAAGGTACAGAGAAGGGCCTGCAGAATCATGCTCGGCGCAGAATACTTGGGCTACATCAACGCTCTCTCCACCCTGGAAATGCCATCCCTCAGTGACCTCCACCACCAAGCACAGGAAAGGTTTGGCAGCCAACTAATGCACCACCCTCGTCATCGCCACCTCCTGCTACCAGCAGCCCTCCCCCCCCACCCACCTCGCGCAGTCCGCCACTACAACAAAATTCAGCCCATAAGAGCCCGCACCGATAGATATAAGAACAGCACCATCCCATCTATTGTTAAAATAATAAGCAACTCCTGATTTATGTACTGTACAGCCCTGTAAATGTATTCAACACATATTATATCATTATGTCTTAATCAAATGTAAGTCTGTATATTTTCAGCCACCGGCTGCAACTCTATTAATAAACTGTTTATTATTATTATTATTATTATTATTATTATTATTATTATTATTATTATTATTATTACACACACACACACACACACACACACACACACACACCTGTTCAACACCTCAGCTCACATGATCTACGTGTGTAAACATTAATCTGTTTGTTCACTGTATGTTCCTTCACCTTTCTCTAATGAAGGCTTTTGTTTAACCACCAATATATGTAATAAGTCATTTATGTCCAATGTATATTTTCAGCCTTCGGGCTGCAGAATTTTTCAATAAACCGTCAATTATCATTA
Organism: Homarus americanus; assembly: GCF_018991925.1. NCBI lineage: Eukaryota > Metazoa > Arthropoda > Malacostraca > Decapoda > Nephropidae > Homarus > Homarus americanus. The sequence goes on from NW_024718463.1 coordinate 111,431, forward strand.
TTATTATTATTATTATTATTATGATTACACACACACACATGTATTTTTTATTCTCTAAAACAAATAATCAAATTAGTTTCTTATTACTCGATAAGAATGTGATAAGATTGACAGGGCTTAAGAACATAAGAACATAAGAATGGAGGAAACTGCAGCGGGCCTATTGGCCCATACTGGGCAGTCCCGTTTACACCCAACCCCTATTGCTCATATAAGCATCCAACCTATGTTTGAAGCTATCCAGCGTATTCGAGTTAATGATGATATTTGGTAACTTGTTCCATTCATCCACTACTCTGTTTCCAAACCAGTGTTTACCTATTTCCCGCCTAAATCTAAATTTGTCTAATTTAAAACCATTGTTACAAGTTCGCTCCTGGTTGGATAGTCTGAGTACCTTTGTAATGTCCCCTTTGTTTAGCCCTGCCTTCCACTTGTACACCTCTATCAGGTCGCCCCTCGCTCTACGTCTCTCGAGGGAGTGCAAATTAAGATGCTTTAACCTGTCTCTATACTCAAGGTTCCTAATGCCCGGGATTAGTCTTGTCATTCTCCTCTGAATTCTTTCCAAGGATTCTATATCCATTCTGTAATACGGTGACCAGAACTGAACTGCCTAATCCAGGTGTGGTCTCACAAGAGCAAGATACAGTTTTAGGATGCCCTCGCTAGTCTTGTAACTAACACTCCTTTGTATGAACCCAAGTACTTTATTATCCTTGTTACGAGCAAAAACACATTGTTTACTTGGCTTAAGGTTCCTACTTATCATTACTCCTAAATCTCTCTCGCAGTCGGATTTCTCTATGGCATCGTTGTTCATCTGGTATCTGGTTTCCCTGTTTACATCTCCTATACTGAGTACTTTACATTTGTCGACGTTGAATTTCATCTGCCATTTTTCAGACCATTCGAAAATTTGTTTAGATCTTCCTGTAGTTTTGCCGAGTCCTCGTCAGATTTGATAACACGTCCTATTTTAGTGTCATCAGCAAATTTACTTATGTTGCTGTCAATGCCGATATCTATGTCGTTTATGTATATAATAAATAATAATGGTCCAAGTACTGAGCCAAGTACTAGGGAGACACTTAACTAGGTAGACACTTAACTGGGCAGATACCAATAACACTAATGAAGAAACACTCACAATTCTATCACTTTTCCTTAGTAGTAGTGAAGACAAGAAACACTTATAGCTCACTCAATAGTAGTAATAGGGGACACACTTATAATACACACTTATAATACACACTTATAATACACACTTATAATACACACTTATAATTCACTCAATAATATTACCAGGGTAGATACTTATAACTTACCAGCAGGGTCGATGGTCAGAGCGTGGCAGGGTGTAGGAGGTAGGGAAGTGGCAGAGGTAGGGTATAGGTGGGAGGTTAGGCGGCAGGGTATAGAAGGTAGGGTGTAGCTCCGTCAGAGTGTAGGGAGGTACTGACAGCTACCAACACCCTGTATCTGTAGGATTTGGTCTGGTACAGTAGGTGTCGTCACGGGAATCTTCTGAAAGCCTAAATAGTGACTCTTTCATTGCTCGAGGTCTGGTGTGGTGCTGGAAAGATGGAGGGAGATGGGGTGAGGGGGTAGGGGTGGGGTGAGGGAAGGGGTGTGGGAAGGGTGGGGAGGGAAGGGGTGGGGTGAGGGAAGGGGTGGGGTGAGGGAAGGGATGGGGTGAGGGAAGGGGGTGTAGGGGTGGGGGTGAGGGAAGGGTGGGGTGAGGGAAGGGGTGGGGTGGAGGAAGGGGTGGGTGAGGGAAGGTGGGGTGAGGGAAGGGTGGGGTGGGGTGAAGGGTGGGGAGGAAGGTGGGGGTGAGGGAAGGTGAGAGAAGGTGGTGAGGGAAGGGTGTGAGGGAAGGGTGGGGTAGGGGAAGGTGGGGTGAGGGAAGGTGGAGGAAGGTAGAAGGAAGGGATGGGTGAGGAAGGTGGGTGAGGAAGGTGGGGTGAGGGAAGGGGATGAGGAAGGTAAGAGGGAGGTGGAAGGGGTGGGGTGAGGGAAGGGGTGGGGTGGAGGGGGGTGGGGTGAGGGAAGGGGGTGGGTGAGGAAGGGTTGGAGAGAAGGGTGGGGTGAGGGAAGGGGTGGGGTGAGGGAAGGGTGTGGAGGAAGAGATGGGGTGAGGGAAGGATGGGGTGAGGGAAGGGTGGGGGAAGGTGGGTGAGGGGGAAGGAAGGGGGGGAGGGAAGGTGGGTGAGGAAGGTGGGTGAGGAAGGGGGAGAGGGAAGGGGTGAGGGAATGGATGGGGTGAGGGAATGGATGGGGTGAGGGAAGGTGGTGAGGGTGGGGAGGAGAGAAAGGAAAGGTATAAGGAACTGGGGAGGAAAGGGAAGAGAGGGGGAGGAGAGGGGTGAAGAAGAGAATTGAGCAGGAAGGAGAAGCAGGAGTGGAGGGAGGATAAGGAAGAGGAAGGAAGGGAAGATGGAGGAAGGAAGAAGATGGGTTCAGAAAGAGGAAAGGAGAAGAAGGAGGTATTTTTTCCCACAATAATAGTCATGATTATTATTAGCATTTAAAACATTTAAGGAAAGGTAAATAAATACATATAACTTCATTACTATATTAGGAAACACTTTTATTTTAAACTTTATCGTCATATTGTTTACACTATGAGCTTTCACCGACACACAATCATCTTCACTACACATCATCATCTTCACTACACACGATCATCTTCACTACACACGATCATCTCTACTACACACGATCATCTTCACTACACGATCATCTTCACTACACACACGATCATCTTCACTACACACCATCATCTTCACTACACACGATCATCTTCTACTACACGATCATCTCACTAATACACGATCATCTCCACTACTAATGAACATCTTCACTACACAACGAACATCTTCACTACACACGATCATCTTCACTACAATAATGATCATCTTCACTCACACGAACATCTTCACTACACGATCATCTCTACTACACACGAACATCTTCACTATACACGATCATCTTCTACCACACGATCATCTTCACTACACACGAACATCTTCACTACACACGATCATCTTCACTACACACGATCATCTTCACTACACGATCACTTCACTACACACGAACATCTTCACTACACACGATCATCTTCACTACACACGAACATCTTCACTACACAACGATCATCTCCACTAACACACGATCATCTTCACTACACACGAACATCTTCACTACACACGATCATCTCACTACACACGATCATCTTCACCATAATAACGATCATCTCTACACACGATCATCTCATACTAACGATCATCTTCACTACACACGAACATCTTCACTGCCTTAACCCTTTGACGACGATGGTTTAACCCTTCAGGACCAAAGGGTTAACTATAAAATTGGTGTCCATTCATAGCTCCGTTTTGATTGACCAAACCAAGGACTCTAGAACAAGCCGTGAGCGCTGTACCCACTCAACCACCGCACCCTACATTATGGCATCTATAAAACAAAAGTAAAGGAAAACAGAGGTACAATATAAACATACAGGTAGGGCACATGTAACAGGTAGTGGGGTACATGTAACAGGTATAGTACATGTAACAGGTAATGGGCATATGTAACAGGTATAGTGGGGTACATGTAACAGGACGGGGTACATGTAACAGGTAGGCACATGAACAGGTAGGTAAGGCATGTAACAGGTAGTGGGGTATATGTAACAGGTAGGGTACATGTAACAGGTAATGGGTACTGCTGCCTCTAAATATATACTAGAATGGTACACAGACTTTAAAGTTCATAAGTCAATTAAAACTTGAGTACATGAGGAAAGGTGAAAAATACCACAACAACATTACAGTACTTAGTGGTGGATACATGTAATAACGTACAGTCCCCTTCACTAGTGCGTTTACAGGGGCTCGTCAGGTTTTGTGCAGTGTGGCAGGTCTGTGTTTGTTTACATTCGACAGAAGGAAACTTGCAGTAGTAAAGATACTATGGAATCACAGTAAAACATTATTAACACAAATATAATGATATGTGGATTGTTTATATGATGAGCCCTTGTAAACTCACAAGTAAAGGGAACTGTACTTATACAGAAAATGGTCATTAATGGGTAGTTACTGCTAAGTTACACGTTCCCATTACCAGGCGTCGGGTTCTGGAAGTAACAGCGAAAATTAATACTGAGGGAACCATCGGGTTTCTGCTCGACACAGTGATGGAAAGTTATTGCCGACAGTTGAGCTGTGACCAAGGAGGAGGGGGAGGGGAGGGAGGGGTAGGGAGGAGGAGGGGAGGAGGAGGAGGAGGAGGGGACTTTGGGAGCTGGGGAAGTCTGTGACGACCCTGGCTGTCTCTCGTGTTTGCTGGACATATCTGAAGATGGGGTGATGGTGGAGCTGCCAGAGCCGTCAGCTAGAGGACTCTGTAACCCGGGAGACGTTCTCGGTGCGAAAGTCTTGATCAGAGGAATATCGGGAAGCCAGAAAGGACTGGATAATTTTGTTGACGATGACTCTACTGACGGGGAAGGTGTTGTGACGGTCCAAGACGCTGCAGGAGAATCAGGTGAGGCTGCAGGTAGAGGGACGACTTTACTGGTGTTGTCGCTCTCACCGTTCCCTTCAAGTGCCGGAGCTATTTTCTCCTTTGTATCTGAGGAGGTCGTCTGAACACCAGGAGGTCTTGTACTCGTGACACAATTCCGTATTTTCCGACAACGATTATGCCAGTCCAGGTAGTAGCAGGGAAGACACGGTGACTCCTCGTAGGGCGACTCACCGTGTACGCCCCGCGAACCTTGACTCGGGTCGTTTCCGTGTGGTGAAAAGATCAAGGACTCGGTGTTGTCGCTGTTGACTATGCAGCCAAAGATCTTCCTGCAGCCGGTGGTCTCCTTCTTGTGGCAGGGACGACAGGGGGAGGTGATCACGAGGGGACGGATGTTCACCACCGGTGCCTCCGTCATCTAGAAGGACGAAGAAGACCACTTAGTGTACGTTTGTGTGTGTGTGTGTGTGTGTGTGTGTGTGTTCGGGCAAGTATTTTCATTCTAATTTCGTCATAAATTACTTTCCCTCAAAATGTCCTATACTGTTACTGCTCTCTCTCTCTCTCTCTCTCTCTCTCTCCCTCACTGTCGACAATGGAGGGCAGAACCACCCGTGACACCGCCCCCATACAATTGTCTTTCACAGGTTTGTTTATACCGGCCATAATCTCGTTTCATCTTTATCATTTATTACTGAAGAGAAGTTTGTGATCACTTTAATTAATTAGTAAATATAAATATAGTACAGCAGCTTATATACAACATTAACTCAACCTACTCCTTAACCTTATCTAACTCCAACCTAACCCTTAACCTTATCTGACCCAACCTACCCTTAACCTTATCTAACCCAACCTAACCCTTAACCTTATCTGACCCAACCTAACCTAACCTAACCTAACCTACCCTTAACCTTATCTAACCCAACTTACCCTTAACCTAACCCAACCCAACCTACCCTTAACCTAACCTAACTCAACCTACCCTTAACCTAACCTAACCCAACCTACCCTTAACCTAACCTAACCCAACCTACCCTTAACCTAACCTAACCCAACCTACCCTTAACCTTATCTAACCCAACCCACCCAACCCAACCTAACCCAACCTACCCTAACCCAACCTAACCCAACCCAACCTACCCCAACCCAATCTAACCCAACCCACCCTTAACCCAACCTAACCCAACCCAAATTCTTAACCCAATCCTAACCCAACCCAATCTAACCCAACCCAACCTAACCCAACCCACCCCAACCCAACCCAACCAACCAACCCAACCCAACCCAACCCACCCTTAACCCAACCCAACCCAACCCACCCTCAACCCAACCCAACCCAACCCAACCCACCCTCAACCCAACCTAACCCAACCCATCCTTAACCCCAACCCAACCACCAACCACCAACCCAACCACCTAACCCATCTATCAACCCCACCCTCAACCCAACCCAACCCAACCTACCCTTAACCTAACCTAACCCAACCTACCCTTAACCTAATCTAACCCAACCTACCCTAACCTTATCATCTAACCCAACCACCCTTAACCCAACCCAACCCAAACCCACCCCTTAACCCTACTGACCCAACCTACCTAACCTAACCCAACCCAACCTAACCTAACCAACCTAACCTAACCCAACCCAACCCATACTAACCCAACCTACCTTAACCCATCTGACCCAACCTACCCTTTAACCTAACCTAACCCAACCTACCCTTAACCCTAACCAACCAACCTACCCTTAACCTTATCTAACCCAACCTACCCTAACCCAACCCAACCCAACCCTTAACCTAACCTAACCCAACCTACCTTAACCTTATCTAACCCAACCTACCCTTAACCCAACCTAACCCAACCCAACCTACCCTTAACCCAACCCAACCCAACCTACCCTTAACCCATCTGACCAACTACCTACAACCAACCCAAACCTTAACCCAACCTAACCCAACCTACCCTTAACCTTATCTAACCCAACCTACCCTAACCCAACCCAACCCAACCCCTTAACCTCTAACCCAACCCAACCTACCCTTAACCTAACCTAACCCAACCCAAAACTCTTTAACCCATCTGACCCAACCTACCCTTAACCTAACCTAACCCAACCCAATCCTTAACCTAACCTAAATCCAACCCAATCCTTTAACCTTATCTAACCAACCTCTAACCTTATCTAATCTAAACCCAACCCTTAACCCACTAACCCAACCTAACCCAACCTAACCCAACCCACTCCTTAACCTAACCTCCCAACCACCTAACCTTTTATCTGACCCAACCCACCCTTAACCCAACCCCAACCTTAAACCTTACCCTTAACCTCCAACCCAACCCAACCTACCCTTAACCTTATCTAACCCAACCTACCCTTAACCCAACCTAACCCAACCCACCTTAACCCAACCCAACCTAAACCCACCCTTAACCTTATCTAACCCAACCTACCCTTAACCTTATCTAACCCAAACTCACCCTAACCTTATCTAACCCAAACCTACCCTTAACCCATCTAACCCAAACCAACCCTTAACCTTATCTAACCCAACCTACCCTTAACCCTTATCTAACCAACCTACCCTTAACCAATCTGACCAAACCTACCCTTAACCTTATCTAACCCAACCTACCCCTTAACCTTATCTAACCCAACCTACCCTTAACCTAACCTAACCCAACCTACCCTTAACCTTATCTAACCCAACCTACCCTTAACCCATCTAACCCAACCCACCTTAACTCCATCTTAACCCAACCTACCCTTAACCTAATCTAACCCAACCTACCCTTAACCTTATCTAACCAAACCTACCCCAACCACTATCAAACCTACCCTTAACCTCATCTGACCCAACTCCCCTTAACCCATTCAACCCAACCTACCCTTAACCTATCTAACCCAAACCTACCCTTAACCCACACCCAACCCACCCTTAACCCAACCCACAACCTACCCCTAACCTATCTGACCCAACCTACCCTTAACCTATCTAACCCAACCTACCCCTTAACCAACATCTAACCCAACCTACCCTTAACCTTATCTGACCCAACCTACCCTTAACCTTATCTAACCCAACCTACCCCAACTCCAAATCCTCAACCTACCCTAACCCACACCCAACCTACCCTCAACCCAACCTACTCAACCTACCCTAACCTTATCTCAACCCAACCTACCCTTAACCTTATCTAACCCAACCCACCCTTAACCCATCTAACCCAACCCAATTCTTAACCACAACCCAACCTACCCTAACCCATCTGATCCAACCTACCCCAACCTTTATCTAACCCAACCACCCTTAACCCAACCCAACCCAACCCACCCTTAACCCATCTGACCCAACCTACCCTTAACCCAACCTAACCCAACCTACCCCAACCCAACCCAACCCAACCTACCCTTAACTCCATCTGACCCAACCTACCCTAACCTAACCCAACCCAACCTACCCTTAACCTAACCTAACCCAACCTACCCTTAACCTTATCTGACCCAACCTCCCTTAACCTAATCTGAACCCAACCTACCCCTTAACCTATCTAACCCAACCTACCCTTAACCTTATCTGACCCAACCCAATCTTAACCTTATCTAACCCAACCTACCCCAACCCAACCTAACTCCAACCTACCCTAACCTTATCTAACCCAACCTACCCCTTAACCCAACCTAAACCCAACCTACCCTTAACCTTATCTGACCCAACCCAATTCTTAACCCATCTAACCCAACCTACCCTAACCCAACCCAACCTAACCCACCTTAACCCTTATCTAACCCAAACCCACCCTTAACCCAACCCAACCCAACCTACCCTTAACCTATCTAACCCAACCTACCCTTAACCTATCTAATCCAACCTACCCTAACCTTTATCTAACCCCACCCTCAACCTTATCTGACCCAACCTTCCCTTAACCTTCATCTGACCCAACCTACCCTAACCTTATCTAACCCAACCTACCCTTAACCCAACCTAACCCAACCCACCCTTAACTCCAACCTAACCCAACCTACCCTTAACCTAACCTAACCCAACCCACCCTTAACCTAACCCAACCCAACCTACCCTTAACCTTATCTAACCCAACCTACCCTTAACCTTATCTGACCCAACCACCCTTAACCCATCTTGACCAACCTTCCCTAACCCATCTAACCCAACCCACCCTAACCCAATCTAACCCAACCTACCCTTAACCCAACCCAACCCAACCTACCCTTAACCTAACCTAACCCAACCTCCACCCTAACCTTATCTAACCCAACCCACCCTTAACCTAACCTAACCCAACCTACCTTAACCTTATCTAACCCAACCCACCCTTAACCTAACCCAACCCAACCTACCCTTAACCCTATCTAACCCAACCTACCCTTAACCCAACCCAACCCAACCTACCCTAACCTTATCTAACCCAACCCACCCTTAACCCATCTAACCCAACCTACCCTAACCCAACCTAACCCAAACCTACCCTTAACCCAACCTAACCCAACCTACCCTTAACCCATCTGACCCAACCCACCCTTAACCTATCTAACCCAACCTACCCCTTAACCTAACCTAACCCAACCCACCCTAACCCCATCTGACCCAACCTACCCCTTAACCCATCTAACCCAAACCTACCCTTAACCTAACCTAACCCAAACCTACCCTTAACCTCAACCCAACCCAACCTAACCTTAACCTAACCCAACCCAACCTACCCTTAACCTTATCTAACCCAACCCATTCCCAACCCAACCCAACCCAACCTTACCCTTAACCATCTGACCCAACCCACCCTTAACCCAACCCAACCCAACCTACCCCAACTTCAACCTAACCCAACCTCCACCCTTAACCTAACCTAACCTAACCCAACCTACCCTTAACCTAACCCAACCCAACCTACCCTTAACCTTATCTGACCCAACCTACCCTTAACCTAACCTAACCCAACCCACCCTAACCTAACCTAACCTAACCCAACCCAATCCTTAACCCAACCCAACCCAACCCACCCTTAACCTTATCTAACCCAACCTACCCTTAACCTAACCTAACCCAACCCAACCCTTAACCCAACCTAACCCAACCTACCCTTAACCTCATCTGAACCCAACCCAAACCCTTAACCCAACCCAACCCAACCCACCCTTAACCCAACCTAACCCAACCCAACCCACCCCAACCCAACCCAACCCAACCCACCCCAACCCAACCCAACCCAACCTACCCTTAACCCAACCCAACCCAACCCACCCTTAACCCAACCCAACCTAACCCAACCTACCCTTAACCTAACCTAACCCAACCTACCCTTAACCTCATCTAACCCAACCTACCCTTAACCCAACCCAACCAACCTACCCTTAACCCAACCCAACCCAACCTACCCTTAACCTTATCTAACCCAACCCACCTTAACCTAAACCCAACCCAACCTACCCCAACTCTAAATCTAACCCAACCTACCCTTAACCTTATCTAACCCAACCTACCCTTAACCCAACCCAACCTAACCCAACCTACCCTTAACCTAACCTAACCCAACCCACCCTTAACCTCATCTGACCCAACCTACCCCTAACCTAACCTAACCCAAACCTACCCTTAACCCAACCCAACCCAACCCACCCTTAACCATCTAACCCAAACCAACCTTAACCTAACCTAACCCAACCTACCCTCAACCCAACCCAACCCAACCCACCCTCTAACCCAACCAACCCAACCCACCCTTAACTCCATCTGACCCAACCTAAACTCTAACCTAAATCCCAACCCAACCTACCCTTAACCTAACCTAACCCAAACCTACCTTAACCTTATCTGACCCAACCTACCCTAACCTTACCTGACCCAACCCCCACTTTAACCTATCTAACCCAACCTACCTTAACCTTATCTAACCCAACCCACCCTCAACCCAACCTAACCCAACCTACCCCAACTAACCTAACCCAACCTACCCTTAACCTTATCTGACCCAACCTACCCTTAACCCAACCCAACCCAACCTACCCCAACCTAACCCAAGCCAACCAATTCCTTAACCTTATCTGACCCAACTACCCTTAACCCAACCTAACCCAACCTACCCCTTAACCCAACCTAACCCAACCTACCCTTAACCTTATCTGACCCAACCTGCCCTTAACCTTATCTAACCCAAATCCTACCCTTAACCTTATCTGACCCAACCTAACCTTATCTTCGACCTAACCTTACCCTTAACCTTATCTGACCCAACCTACCCTTAACCTTATCTGACCCAACCTACCCCTTAACTTATCTGACCCAACCTACCCTTAACCTTATCTGACCAAACCTACCCTTAACCCTATCTGACCAAACCTCACCCCTTAACCTTATCTGACCCAACCTACCCTAACCTTATCTGACCCAACCTACCCTTAACCTTATCTTGACCCAACCTACCCTTAACCTTATCTAACCCAACCTACCCTTAACCTAACCTAACCCAACCTACCCTTAACCTTATCTGACCCAACCTACCCTTAACCTAACCTAAGCCAACCTACCCCTAACCTTATCTGACCCAACCTACCCTTAACCTTATCTGACCCAACCTACCTTAACCTTTCATCCAACCCAACCCACCCTTAACCTTATCTAACCCAACCTACCCTTAACCCAAATCCCAAGCCAACCTACCTTAACCTTATCTGACCCAACCTACCTTAACCTAACCTAACCCAAACTCCAACTCTTAACCTAACCTAACCCAACCAACCTTAACCTTATCCGACCCAACCCACCCTTAACCTAAATCCCAACCCAACCTACCCTTAACCCAACCCAACCCAACCTACCCTTAACCTTTATCTGACCCAACCTGCCTTAACCTTTGATTCAATCAACCTATCCTTAACCTTATCTGACCCAACCTACCCCTTAACCTTATCTGAACCCAACCTACCCTTTTAACCCATCTAACCCAACCCACCCCAACCTAACCTAACTCAAACCACCCTTAACCTTATCTAACCCAACCTACCCTCAACCTAACCTAACCCAAACCTACCCTTAACCTTTATCTTGACCCAACCTACCCTTAACCTTATCTAACCCAACCTACCCTAACCTATCTGACCCAACCTACCCTTTAACCAATCTGACCCAACCACCCCAACCTTATCTGACCCAACCTACCCTTAACCTCATCTGACCCAACCTACCTTAACCTTATCTAACCCAACCCACCCTAACCTAACCCAACCCAACCTACCCTTAACCCAACCTAACTAAACCTACCCTTAACCTTATCTAACCCAACCATTCCTTAACCTCCTAATCCAACCCAACCTACCCCTCTAACCTTATCTAACCCAACCCACCCCAACCCAACCCAACCTAACCTCACCTTTAACCTAACTCAACTCAACCTACCCTTAACCTTATCTAACCCAACCTACCCTTAACCCAACCCAACCCAACCTACCCTTAACCTAACCCAACCCAACCTACCCTTAACCTTATCTAACCCAACTACCTTAACCCAACCTAACCCAAACCTACCCTAACCCAACCTAACCCAACCTAAATTAACCATCAACCCACCCTTAACCCAACCTAACCCAACCTACCCTTAACCTTATCTGACCCAACCCACTTAACCCTATCTAACCCAACCCACCCTAACCTAACCCAACCCAACCTACCCTTAACCTAACCTAACCCAAACCCACCCTTAACCTTATCTGACCCAAACCCACCCTTTAACCTAACCTAACCCAACCTACCCTTAACCCAACCTAACCCAACCCATCTTAACCTTATCTAACCCAACCCACCCTTAACTTAACCTAACCCAACCCACCTTAACCCACCCAACCCAACCTGCCCTTAACCTAACCTAACCTAACCCACCCCTTAACCTAACCTAACCCAACCACAATCTTAACCTTATCTGACCCAACCTACCCTTAACCTTATCTAACCCAACCTACCCTTAACCTCATCTTCACCCAACCCCTCCTTAACCTAACCTGACCCAACCCATCTTTAACCTTATCTGACCCAACCTACCCTTAACCTCATCACCAACCCACTTTAACCTTATCTGACCCAACCTACCCTTAACCTTATCTCAATCTAACCTACCCTTAACCTTATCTGACCCAAACTCCTTAACCTTATCTGACCCAACCTACCCTTAACCTTATCTGACCCAAACCTACCCTTAACCTTATCTGACCCAACCTACCCTTAACCTTATCTGACCAAACCTAACCTTAACCTTATCTGACCAAACCCACCCTTAACCTTATCTGACCCAAACCCCAATTCCAACTCCATCTGACCCAACCTACCCTTAACCTTATCTGACCCAACCTACCCTTAACCTTATCTGACCCAACCCACCCTAACCCTAATATCTGACCTAACCAACACCCTTAACCTTATCTGACCCAACCTACCCTTAACCTTATCTAATCCAAACCCAATTCTTAACCTATCTTAACCTAACCCACTAACCTTATCTGACCCAACCTACCCCTTAACCCATCTAACCCAACCTACCCTTAACCCTACCCAACCACCCTTAACCTTATCTGACCCAACCTACCCTTAACCTAATCTAACCCAAACCCACTCCCTTAACCTTTATCTGACCCAACCACCCTTAACCTAATCCCAACCCAACCTACCCTTAACCTAACCTAACCCAACCCACCCTAACCTTATCTGACCCAACCCACCCTTAACCTAACCTAACCCAACCCACCCCTTAACCCAACCCAACCCAACCTACCCCTTAACCTTCATCTGACCCAACCCATCTCAACCTGCTAACCCAACCTAACCCAATTCAACCAACCTAACCCAAATCCCCACTCCTCAATGTTAACATGTAAATTCGAACGAAGTACATTGAT
>NW_024718464.1:0-1806 GCF_018991925.1 Homarus americanus
ACACAGGCCCTGATCGAGTATATAACAAAGACCCCTAATCGAGTATGTAACAAAGTCTCATGATCGAGTATATACCAAAGTCCCTGGTCGAAAGTATAACAAAATTCTGATCGAAAGTATAACAAATTCCTGTTCGAGCATAAAAGATCCCTGATCAAGTAAAAAGGCGTCCCTGATCGAAGTATAACAAAGCCTCTGATCGAGTATAACAAAGCCCCTGATCGAGAATAAAAGCCCTTGTCGAGTATAACAAAGTCCCTGGTCGTATATAACAAAGTCCCATTATCGAGTATAACAAAGTCCTGATTGAGTATAACAAAGTCCTGATCGAGTATAACAAAGTCCCTAATTGAGTATATCAAAGCCGCCTCGTCCAGTATAACAAAGTCCCTCATCGAGATAACAAAGCCTCTACCTAGGAAAGTATAACAAAGCCCTGATCGAGTATAAAAAGGCCCCCGGTCGAGTATAACAGTCCCTGATCTAGTATACCAAAGCCCTGATCGAGTATAACAAAGCCCCCTCATCGAAAAGTATATAAAAAAGCCCTCCACAGTATAATAAAAGTCCTATGATCGAGTATAACAATGGCCCCTGGAATCGGTATAACAAAGGCCCTCTGTCCAAAAAATAACAATGTCCCCGGATCGAAAAATAACAAAGTCCTTTGATCGAGTTTCTAACAAAATCTGTCGATCATACAACAAAGTCACCGGATCGGGGTATAACAAAGTCCCCTGATCGAGTATAACAAAGTCCCCTTATCAAGAATACCCCTGATCGAGTATAAAAAGTCCCTGTGAGTATAACAAAGTCCCCTGATCGAGTATAACAAAGTCCCGTGGTCGAGTATAACAAAGTCCCATTATCGAGTAAAACAAAGGCCCTTGGTCGAGTATAACAATCCCCTGATCGAGTATAACAAACCCTCTGATCGAGTATAACAAAGCCTCCTGATCGAGTATAAAAAAGTCCCTGGTTGAGTATAACAAAGTCCCTGATCGAGTATAACAAAGCCCTCTGATCGAGTAGAACAAAGCCCTCTGATCGAGTATAACAAAGGCCTGGTCGAGTATAACAAAGTTCCCTCATCGAGTATAACAAAGTCCCTGAACAGGTATAACAAAGATCCCTGATCAGGTATAACAAAACCCCCTGATCGAGTATAAAAAGTCCCTGGTTGAGCTAACAAAAGTTCCTGGTCGAGTAAAACAAAGTCCCATTATCGAGTATAACAAAGGCCCCAGATCGAGTATAACAAAGGCCCCTGGTCGAGTATAACAAAGTTCCTTGATCGAGCTCAGCATTTCTGTAGCACGCACTGCGTGCCCCTAAGCTTCAGTAGCTCACCTCAGTCATATCGTAAGGACGTGACTTCTTGTTTATCATACATAACGCCGTCCCTTTCTCATTCACTCCTGAACAGTGAGACTTACGGTTGATATACACTCGGGAATTATATACAACTTTTATAATAAAACAAAGGAACTACCGTTTGGGTTTCGTTACTTAAACCCAAATATAAATATGTGAGCGGACTGGTTAATTGGACAAGCAGCCCACGTTCATGAGGTAAAACTGGCCCGGTGTTAATACGGATTAATGACTGGTAGTCGTATCATCCCGTCGTGTCTTGTGAAACAAGAAGCCACACAGCAGTGACGCGTTACATAATCCGAGTGTTTAAACTATATCAGTATTGAGACGATATGTAGTAGGCGCTCCCTTATCTCTATCGCATTACAAATACGTGCAGAATTGTAATATACAAATATTACAGCCTGTTGGTATATATCCAGATTGAGC
>NW_024718465.1:0-14003 GCF_018991925.1 Homarus americanus
GTGGTGAAGATTATGAAGTGAGATGGAGTGAAGATTGTGAAGTGAGATGTAGTGAAGATTGTGATGTAAGAAGTGGTAAAGATTGTGAAGTAAGATGTGGTAAAGATTGTGAAGTGAGATGTAGTGAAGATTGTGAAGTGAGATGTAGTGAAGATTGTGAAGTGAAATGTAGTGAAGATTGTGAAGTGAGATGTAGTGAAGATTGTGAAGTGAGATGTAGTGAAGATTGTGGAGTGAGATGTAGTGAAGATTGTGAAGTGAGATGTAGTGAAGATTGTGAAGTGAGATGTAGTGAAGATTGTGAAGTGAGATGTAGTGAAGATTGTGAAGTAAGATTATAAAGTAAACTGTAGTAATTGAGGTTAAAAGAACGCGGGTTATTCTGTAGTGTATCCTTGTCTTGTTATCGTGGAACCAACATGGCGGTGGTTCTCAATATAGATACGTTATTTTGCCGGGAATTTCTGTCAAAACGAAATATTAATCAACCATATTTAGCCTAAATTAACCTAGCGGCTTTATTATATATTCTAAGATGTTTAAGTTGGATAGATCAGATCAGGTTAGGTTAAGTCAGGTTGGGTTAGGTTAGGTTAGTTTTGTTAATTTTGCCACTTAGAGGCTAGTTTATTGTGCCCCCCATACTCATCCTGTGAGCGGTAGCGCAAAGAGATTACAAAGTGGTGTTAGATGAGGTAGGTGGTTAAGTTAAGTTTCAATAGGTTAGGTTAGATTACGTCAGGTTGGGTTAAGTTAGGTTAGGTAGGTAATAAGTAGATAGGTTACGGTCGGTAGGTGGGAAAGTTAGGTTTGATTAGGTTAGCTTATGTCAGACGGGGAGGTTAGGTTCGATTATGTCAGGTTAGGTTCGATTATGTCAGGTTAGGTTAGATTACGTAAGGTTAGGTTAGATTATGTCAGGTTAGGTTAGATTATGTCAGGTTAGGTTAGATTATGTCAGGTTAGGTTAGATTATGTCAGGTTAGGTTAGATTATGTCAGGTTAGGTTAGATTATGTCAGGTTAGGTTAGATTACGTCAGGTTAGGTTAGATTATGTCAGGTTAGGTTAGATTATGTCAGGTTAGGTTAGATTATGTCAGGTTAGGTTAGATTATGTCAGGTTAGGTTAGATTATGTCAGGTTAGGTTAGATTATGTCAGGTTAGGTTAGATTATGTCAGGTTAGGTAAGTAGGTGGAGGTAGGTAAAAAAGGTTAGGTTAGGTCGGCAGGTTTTAGTGTAGGAGCTTAAGTAATCCCGTAAAAATTTCATGTTAATTTTTGACACCATACATCGTATTAATCCTTTTAAACTATGTTAAGGAACTGTGGTGTAATTTTTTCTGAACGGTTTATTATAAGTTTTATGCCATTAAAGAAGTTTTATCAAAGAGCGGCGTAATGAACCACAGACGTATTACCATTAAGTCCTAAGTAACTTAAAACATGACTAATAACCTATGAACATGTAGTATTATATGATTACAATTTAACATAATATATTATGAATGCTGTTATAATATCTTAAGTGTGTTACAAACATGGCTGCTCATATATGCCATCCTGTCTCTGGCAAAGAAGAGATTGCAGTAAGTAAAATTAATTGCTAAAGACAAATTCTGGAAATTAAACATATACTTATTACCATTATCTGAAAAGCTTAGAACCACCGTTTTATATTTATTAAAAGTTTGTAGTGTTATACATCATGTGTATACAAGTCACAAGTTATTATTTACGACATTGCTTCAGTCCTCGTCATCAGAGTCTTCTGTGTACAACAGATTCCTTCACCTTGTTTAGGCATTTCTCATCATCTGCTTGACAGTTACACATCTCGGTGCATGTCATGCTATTCTTTCTGATTCTTTCTGTATGAATATGACAATGATCCACATTTCCTGACGCCACATCCACATTTAACAAGTTCTGTGATTGCTTCTGGAGCTGGTGGTTGGTCTGATATTACTAGTATGAAACAGTCATTGTCAATCTTCCAGCCATGCTCTAATTGTGAAAGCATTTCACTGTCTGCATCACAAGACCACAGAAGAGCTTGATACCTTCCTCTCAATATATGATACTTTAGAGTTGCTGCAGTCGCTGGTAGTTCTCCAGCTTCTGCCTGCGTTATCTTGAAGAGATGCCATCTAAGTTTTGACAGTTTAGTGAAAGTCATTCGTGGACAGTAGAGCTTAAATACAAATTCCTCTAGACCAATATACATGTCTGCTGGAGGGCATTTGGTCTACTCAGCATCTTGAATGCATCTAGGACTTTTGTGTTAGATTTCATCAAAGTGCTCCAACATGCTTTCTTTCCTTTGCCAACAAATTTTCCAATGCAGTCAGATCCTGTGAAGGCATGGAAACCTGTAAGGCTCTCTGCCCAATGTGTCGTCGCTCACCAGTTCCTGTTATCATACTTGTATTTTCTCCAAGTTGAGGCTGCTTTAATATGCCAAACACATCAGTGTCTGGTGACTTGATATGTACAGTGCTGCCCTTCTGTGATGCATATACTGTATGTCCTGCTTAAGTTCTATAACTTGTGATAGCAATTTGATGGTTGAAGTCTTATTTGCTGCTTCCCACGACAGTAGATTAACCTTGGACAGCTTTTCCCAGATGCTCAATGGACCAACAATACGTTCCTTGACAAAATTTTCATAATTTTGTCTTCCAACTTCATATGCACATAGATTGTCATATTTGGCATTTTCTGGCATTACAGCTCCAGTTACCAAGTTTATAAGAGCATCACTTTCCTGGGATTACAGTCACCAATAACATTGTGTAGCTTCTGTACATCAGCATATTGACAGCTGACAATAGCTGTAGAGAGCTCATGGTGTTCTGTTCTTTTTTAATCTTTATGAGTTTGATATTTTATGTAATGAACTTAATTTGAAAACCCAAATGGTAGTATATGATCTTTTATCACCTTAGACACTCTGTGCGTCATGCCTCTCAAGTGATTTTTTTTCCTCTCTTACTTCTCTGGACAAATACGACCTTTATCCCATCAGAAAAAATATCACCATATATTTTCTTAATCTACAGGTGCCAAGGTTTAAAATGACGGATGGTGTTAAAAATTAACCTGAAATTTTTACGTGACCACATATTGTCTTGTTGGGTTTCTGAGAGAACTTCACGGCTAAATAGCGCCTCTGTATTGATAGCCGGTACATGTCGTAATATCCACCGCTCATAGTTAAATCTTTATGTCCGTTTATTTTGTCCTAATTTAAGTATCAAAGAGTGTTTTCATTTTTAAGTATCTTAAGTATCTTTTTTCCCCACTCCTAAGTATCTAATTATGATTTATTTTCATTTTTAAGTAACTAACCATATTTTTGTTTTCATTATAAAATGTGATTGATATAGACAACAGAAGTAAATATCAGCTGGAGGTCGTAAACGAAGCTGATGTGAAGTATTTTGACTCGCTGTTCCCACGAACTAATTGCTTCACTGGTTTATACCGAAGAAATAAAACCGTCAACGAACCATCCGATTCAAATGTGTCTTAGGCGATACAGGGTGTTTATGCGTCACTCTGATACCAAGAATGACTTTGTGTACTGTGGTGAAGCTGAGGGTAGGATAGGGTTGGGTTGGGTTGGGATGGGTTAGGATTACGCATGTGTAGGTATATTCTGTCGCATTTTATAGGTATCTTGCGTCTTTCTCTTTATTCCTTCTTTATCATGAGTATCTGTGCCTATTAATACACCACCTCGCAGGATAGTGGAAGAGGAATGGATAGTAACGAGATAATATTCTTCTAACATATACCTTAGCTTGATTACAGGTAACACCAGGTAGAAGTTACATGACTCTTAAGAGTTTTCCTCGACTTGGCTGATTCAACTGTAAGACTTGTTGTATTTATCCTTATTAAAATCCTCCACCTGTAAGACCCTCCACTTGTAAGACCCTCCACCTGTAAGACCCTCCACTTGTAAGACTCTCCACTTGTAAAACCCTTTAGGGATTTGAAATACCTTCTCGTCTTGGCTCCACTAGTTCTGTACACACCCTCTCTAGCCTTAGTTTACAGTAATGTTGAAGTATATAGTGAAGACTCACAGCTCATGGGTTAGAAAAACAAAAGATGCTTGTTTTATTTATTTATTTATTTATAGTTTATTTTAGAATCCCCGAAAGTTAGAACAAAATGGCTGACGGGACTCACAAGCGGGCGGTGTTTACAGTATGGACCAAGAATAAAAAATAAATGAAAAATAAAATAAATAAATCGTAAATTGGTGCATTGTTTCTCCAGGGGTAATTATAGAAGTACAAATGTTCTCCAGCAGTGGGTAACGATCATAGTCACGTATAGAGCTTCCGACGCAGGTAGATTGATATAGATGCATTACCTGGAGTTAGTGGGTTACAGGGGCCTCTTACACGATAATATTAAAGGTGTTTTTTCCTTCTGTTTGTGGCACTTGAGGTGTTTAGGTTAGGTTTAATTAAAATGGTTTAGTTATAATAGTTATATTACGATAAGTTAAGTTGAATTTAGAACTTTTTATTTGCATATATCGTGTTTTAGAAGGATTTGTTAGCTAATAAGTTTAATTTGGATTCGTTTAGTTTAATTTAGATCATTTGATTTTACAAGGTCGTATTATAATGACTGGGAACCATATAGAAACCTGTTAGAGAAGTAAATATTTCTACGGCAGTGAATGAGTAAGTCAATAAGTGGTGTATAGAGCTGCTGATGCAACTTAAACGGTATATACTGTACATTATATGTTATCAGAGCTTTCCTGTTGTACGTAACCGCCTCCGTCAAAGTGTCTTAGTGGCTCATGTGAAGATTAGCCTCTAGTTTATTTAACCTCAAGATTAACTACACTGGCACTGCCTGACCTGACCTGACCTGACCTGACCTGACCTAACCTAACCTAACTTAATCTAACCTAACTTAATTTCCCAGGTAGCGTTAGGTTAATCATTAGTTGAAATAAGCTGGGAGGGTTAATCTTCAGGTAATCTATCTTAATTAACAATTTTGGTCAGGTGAGGCCTTCCTTACCTTACTCGAGAGCAGGAGGAGGAGGACTTGCTAACATCTACAGATCATCGTCAACCAAGGCAGATATTGAATACCTTTTGTTTACCTTCGTGGCTCAAGAACACATCTTAACACCATAAGACTATTCGCCTCAATACAATAATACAATTAATACAGTAATTGATTATTGTATTCTAATAAAATTTACGGTGTATCTTGTGAACCAGATTTATTGTTTGACCTTAGTGAATGAGAAACTGGTTGAGGTGTATTGTGGTAAACATCCCTAAGAGCAGCTCTGTGTGTTCTTACGACCTCAAAGTAACACAAAAGGTAGCCAATATCTACCCTTGGTCAGTCACTTTATGTAGATGTCAATTGTGTCATTTCTCTAGACTTAGTGCCCCCTGGAGGAGAAAGTAAATACAATGTTGATTTATTTTGGTCACAACACACGCTAGTAGATTATTTTTTCCTATTTAACTAAATAATTAACACTATGTAGCTAACTAATTACAGTATATGACTCAAAGATGGTAACCAATATGGCGTCGATATTGTTCACATACTCTATGATAAATAGTGTAGGTTATGTATATAAGCTACTGTGCCGAGTAGCAACCCTGTATATAAGCTACTGTGCCGAGTAGCAACCCTGTATATAAGCTACTGTGCTAGCAACGTATATAAGCTACTGTGCCGAGTAGCAACCCTGTATATAAGCTACTGTGCCGAGTAGCAACCATGTATATAAGCTACTGTGCCGAGTAGCAACCCTGTATATAAGCTACTGTGCCGAGTAGCAACCATGTATATAAGCTACTGTGCCGAGTAGCAACCCTGTATATAAGCTACTGTGCCGAGTAGCAACCCTGTATATAAGCTACTGTGCAGAGTAGCATTTATATATATCATCACGTGGCACACTGCACGTTATGTGGCAACATTGCCCCGAGGCTGCCATATGGCAAGGCAGCCTCAGTCTGACTGTGTGAGCCGTGCATGGCACACTCGAGTCACCACTTGTATTTCTATCATCCATAATAAACGGACTTCAGTGTTACACAGTGTTTCCCTACCCATCACTGCATTCTTTGGGGAACTTGTAACCACCATGGCGCAGTGCCTAGGATCTGTGGACTTACAAAGTGTGTGAACGGTGCCGAGACAGTTACGTCTGCCGGTGATGCGCGTCATGCTCGTCGACTCATAGTGTGTTGTGTTGTGTTGCGCTGTGTTTCGCCGCGATGTGCAGTGTTGCTCCGTCACAGTGCGTTTTAGTGACGGTAGCAGTGTTAGTGTCAGTGTATTAGTGTGTGTCTAGAGCTGAGAGTTGAGCATTGGCCTGTTTTTGGTGGTACCCACGGAGCACGCAGGCGTACACCCTTCTTGTGTGACATCCCGGGTGATACTGACGGTCTCACTCCCGCCGCGTCTCCAGCCACCGGCATTAAGGCCACCACGAAGCAATCTCTCAGATACACACACACGCACACACGCACGCACTCGCTCACGGACAGAAAAGTGGACTATATGCGTGATCTCTGCGCTGTTTATGTCATATATATGTGGTTCGAGCTGTTGAGGCGCCACTTTATATACTAAACAGTGCAGTCCACGCACACACAAAGATGGGAGGTAAGAAGGGACAACGTCAAGATGGGAGACACGACTCCCCACCACCTTCTCCTCCACCGGGCGCAGACTCTCATCCTCCACCTCCAGTGACGGACATTGCCACAATTCTGAGGTAGATGGACGACCGGGACGAGAGACGTAGAGAGATGGAACTTCAGAGGGAGGAGACACGAAGAGAGGAGGAAAAGTTGCGTTTTGAGGCACTATTGGCGACCCTGGCGCTAACCCACCCTCCCTCACTCGCAGGTAGCGCGCATATTGGCGCCAGTACCCTCCCTCCTCCACCACACCAGCGTCCTGCAGGTACCCTTGCTACCCCAACAGCTCCCAAGGCATCTGTTCAACCCCCACCCGCCCTCTCACCAGACGTCACGTTTCAGCTTTTTCGTGAGTGGAGGCGGCGTTGGACAGATTACTCCACGATGGTGGACCTTGATAGCATGCCTCCAAACAAACAGCTCATCCAACTGCGGATGTGTTTGTCGCTGGAGACCCAGAGAGTTTTGGAGCACACGTTGCAAGTGCCTCCCGATTCTACATCTTCAGTGACGGATGTGCTCGACCTTTTACAGGAGCACGTTAAAGGTCGGAACAACGAGGCTTTGCGTCGCCGTGCCTTCACCAGCTGCAAGCAGGCGGAGAACGAATCCTTTGACGACTTTTTTGTACGCTTGAAGAGTTTGTCAGAGGAGATCGACGTCTGCAAGGCGCACAGCCCGGAATGTGAGGAAGCCTGGATCAAGCACGGGATCTTGACAGGTGTCAGGCACGAAGAGGTGATGCAACGACTCATCCCCCTGGACGCTTCCTCCACACTCCAGGTGGTAGTGACTGAATGTCAGTCATACGAGGCCACCAAGTCCGCCACCTCTGCCTTACGGGCCCCTCCTGCTGTGAGAGCAATCTCTCAGTACAAGAAGGGTAAGAAGGCGGCCAACAACACGAAGGCTGCCACACGTTCTTCCACGCCTCCGCCTAGTGCTTCCTGTGGCAGCTGTGGAAAGCAGCATGGCCCCAAGACTTGCCCGGCCGCCGACGCACTGTGTCGTGGATGTGACCATAAGGGCCACTGGTCTAACACAGACAGGTGCCCTGCATGAGGCCACAAGTGTCAGGCCTGCGGTCGCTATGGACACTACGACAAGTGCTGCCGCCAACCCAAGCCCAAAAGCCCGAGACGAGGAGGACAGCAGCGCACTTCCATCGGGGTGGTTCGCACGCAGCCCCCTCCAGATGGCCCACGCAGCCCCAAGCAGCAGCGGAGTCACATCAGGAGGGTGGAATCGACCACACGCCCCAGGGCTACCTCTTCCCCTACTATCCGCGTCGCCGTCACACACGGTGATGTGTCGGGTCACATCGAGGTGATACCGGACACCGGCGCTGATACTACGGTGATTGGGTTGAAGCACCTCCAGAAACTGGGCCTCACCAAACGTGACCTGGGACCACCGCCGCAGCTGCTGTACTACAATGCGGACGGTTCCCAGATGCCGGACGCTGTGGGCTCCTTTCAAGCAGAGATCACCTACGGCGACAGGTCGTGTCACGGATGGATCGACGTGCAGCCTACTCTCGCTACACCCTTGTTGTCGTGGGAGCACTGCAAGGAGTTAGGCGTGGTGCCCAGAGACTTTCCCGAGCAGATCCCAGCTGCTCGTTACACCGCCAGCAGGGTGCGTGAGTCGACGAGCGACACGCCTGGCGCTGCCACACAGAGCTGCCCAGAACCCGCGTCCACTCCCTCCCCGCCTCCACCCAAGTCACGGCTGCTTCCTCTTCACAGCGAGACGTCTCCTTCAGCCGCAAGGGCCTACTTCCTGAAGGAGTACTCGGATGTGCTGGTGACGAAGGAGGCCCTATGGACCGCGCCACTGAAGGCTATGGCGGGTCCGCCTATGAGGATACACCTGTGGGAAGATGCACAGCCGTTTGCCATACACACTCCCCGGTTGATTCCTCTCGCCTTCAGGGATTCAGTCAAGAAGGAACTGGATTCCATGGTGGCCCAGGGTGTCATCGTACCCGTTGGTGACGACCCATCCCCTTGGTGCCACCCTCTAGTTGCTGTGGCTAAGACTAACGGTGGAGTGCGGATTACTACCGACTTGTCTAAGCTTAACAGCCAGGTGTCCCGTCCCGCCCACCCTTCACCCACACCTTTTGCAGCTATACGGAGTGTGGATCCGAAGGTACGGCACTTCTCGACGATGGACGCCCTCTGTGGTTACTGGCAGATCCCACTGAAGAAGGAGGATCAGCCACTGACCACTTTCATCACGCCTTACGGACGCTTCCGCTACTGCCGTGGCCCTATGGGATTCGCTGCTACGGGGGACGCCTTCTGTCTCCGTGGTGACATGGCACTTCAAGGCGTGACCAACTGCGTGAAGGTAGTGGACGACGTCCTCCTCTACGATGAGGACTACCTGACGCATCTTCGCCGCATCGACGAGGTACTGACCAGGTGTAGGACGCACGGCATCACTCTGAATGCCGAGAAGTTCGTCTTGGCCGCACCTGCAGTGTCTTTCTGCGGCTACCGACTCTCAAGGGATGGCATTGCTGCGGACCCGGAGAAAGTTCGCGCCATAGCGGACTTTGCGAAACCTGCCAACCTTACGGATCTCAGGTCTTTCATGGGCCTGGTGAACCAGCTGGCAGAATTTTCTCCTGACGTCTCCACCGCTGCCGGGCCTCTCCGCCCCCTGATGAGCCCCAAGAGGACGTTCGTGGACCCCTGACCACGACCTCGCCTTTCATAAGGTGAAGGAGGCCCTGTCAAGTCCACCTATCCTCGCTACTTTCGACCCAGCGCTCCCCACCGTCCTCCAGACAGACGCCTCGCGCCTGTACGGGGTTGGTTACGCCCTTCTCCAGGATCACGGTGGAGGAAAGTACCGGCTCGTACAGTGTAGCTCTCGCTTCCTCACCGATGCTGAGTCTCGCTACGCTACCATCGAGCTGGAGCTGCTGGCAGTGGTATGGGCCTTATCGAAGTGCAAGTTCTACTTGATTGGCCTACAGCACTTCAACCTCATCACAGACCACAGGCCCTTGGTCCCCATTCTTAACCACTATTCGCTGGACGCCATCGAGAATCCCCGCCTCCAGCGCCTGAAGGAGAAGATTTTGGCCTTCGTCTTCACCGCGGCTTGGCGCGCAGGTAAGGAGTTGTGCATCCCGGATGCCCTCTCCCGCTCCCCAGTCAGCCGCCCTACACCTGAAGACGAGGCCGGTTTCTCCGTCAGCAACATCGTCACCTTGCAGGCCGTACAGTCCCTCGCCAGCACCCAGGCCTCAGTGTCGCCACCCGACAGCGATCTGGCCCTTGAGGAACTACGGATCGCGGCACGCGACGACCCCTCCTACACTCAGCTCTTGGAGAGTGTGAGGACTGGGTTCCCTCGCGACCGTTTTGACCTCCACAACGCCCTACGCCCGTATTGGAAGATACGTGAGGACCTCTACGCAGATGGGAACCTCGTCCTGTACGGTGCCCGTGTGGTCGTCCCTGCAGCTCTCCGTCGTCGCGTTCTGACCCGCTTACATGACAGCCATCGTGGAGCAGAGGCCACCAAGCGCCGCGCAAGGCAGGCTGTGTACTGGCCCGGCATTGACGCGGATATCGTCAATACGGTCCGTGCCTGTGAGCCGTGCTAGATCATGCAGCCCAGTCAACAGCAAGAGCCCCTCTTGTGCGACGACGAACCCACCAGGCCCTTCGAGTCCGTGTCGGCTGATTTCTTCAGCACAGCTGGGAAACATTTCCTAGTTGTCGCCGACCGACTCTCTGGCTGGCCTGTGGTGGTAATCTGTGGCTCGGACACGACGTCCGCGGCCACCATTCGCCACCTCCGGCACCTCTTTCGTGACCTGGGCGTCCCCTACGTCTGCGGACGGACGGTGGGCCACAGTTCACCAGCCAGGACTTCACAGGATTCCTGGAGCGTTGGGGAGTCCGCCACATCGTGTCAACACCCCACTACCCACAGTCAAACGGCCACGCTGAGGCTGCGGTCAAGACAGTCAAGCACCTCATCCTCAAGGTGGCCTCTTCAGGCAACATAGACTGTGAGGCGTTTGACAAAGGACTCCTGGAGTTACGTAATACTCCCACCCACACAGGACGCTCCCCTGCCCAGATCCTGTATGGTCACCCTCTCCGCTCTTGCGTTCCTGCACACGCCAAGGCCTTTGCGAAGGAGTGGCAGACCAGAGCCGAGAGCTGCGACCGCCGCGCCGCTTCACGTGCCCAGGACGCCAAGGCTCGGTATGACGACCATGCCCGCCCTCTTCAGCCACTGGAGATTGGTGCCCTTGCCTGCGTCCAGGACCCGACGACGACATGTTGGGACAAGGTGGGCATAGTGATGGGCGTCGGCCGGTCGCGGGACTACAAGGTCAGGATGCCGAGCGGCCGTGTCTGGTAGAGGAACCGTCGCTTCCTCCGGCCAGTCCCACCCCCTGCTGCTGGCCCCCTGACCGAGGACGAGTCACCTACACCTCACGAGGATCCGCCCCACAGTGCACCTCGACGCTCGGAGCGACTTAGGACTAAGAAGTCCGCTCAAGACAAAGACTATGAGCGTGAGGGGGGAGGGAGATGTAGGTTATGTATATAAGCTACTGTGCCGAGTAGCAACCCTGTATATAAGCTACTGTGCCGAGTAGCAACCCTGTATATAAGCTACTGTGCCGAGTAGCAACCCTGTATATACGCTACTGTGCCGAGTAGCATTTATATATATCATCACGTGGCAACACTGCACGTTATGTGGCAACATTGCCCCGAGGCTGCCATATGGCAAGGCAGCCTCAGTCTGACTGTGTGAGCCGTGCATGGTACACGCGAGTCACCACTTGTATTTCTCTCATCCATAATAAACGGACTTCAGTGTTACACAGTGTTTCCCTACCCATCACTGCATTCTTTGGGGAACTTGTAACCACCAAATAGATGTATTGTCTGTTTAATTTTAGGGAAGAATTTAATTTATAAACTTTTGAGAATCTGGATACAGGAGTTTTGTCTTTGCGTGTGTGTGTGTGTGTGTGGTGATGATGATGACGGATACTTTCCTCTGCAGTGAAAAAATATATCTTGACATTGCAAAGTTTAACTGTAAGCCGAAGGAACGTTTGTAATGTAACTTATTATGTGAAATTGTAACTTGAAATTCTTTGTGAAAAAATATTTCCCGATAAAGTTTGGCAGTAAATGAAGTATTACATCAAGGTGTAACTTGTGGTTCCTTGTGGAGTAATTACCTATGTGGACGATACAGCTACTCCAGGGTGTAAGATCTAGAGTAGAAAGTCTTAAGACCTTACCTGAGGTTGAAAGACTCTTATAGTGGAACGTCTTAGGTATTGAAACTTTAATTACAGTAAATAAAATATAATCTACCTAAATATTCCTTCACCTGGCGACAACTAATGATACAGGTGGTGTAATAGCTCTTTAAAATTCCTCCGTTTGATATAATAATGACCACACATGAAATTATAATGTGCAATATCTTGATAACACATTAGCTGCAACATTACACATAGTCCAGTGTATGTGTAGTGAAGGACATCTACCTAAATGAGTTACAGAATGTGGAGTTGAGGCAAAAAATGTTGGGACATGTTTGAGATCATCAGTTGAGCCAAACGTTTATACTCAATATTGTTTTAATGGTATTTTAGAGCGACCGAAAATTTAAACAAAATGGCCGGATAGGCTCGGGGGATCCACAAGTCCTCTTATAAAGGATCGACAATAAATGAAAACAAATCAGATTAATTTAAACACATTTCCAAGAGTATTAGATCCTGTAAAGAGAGAAAATTAATACTTGATATTTGTAGAAGCTTTTTTTTTCGTCCGTTTTCGTCTTGGTTAAAACAATTGTGGTGGTGTTACCTGTTCCAAACGGTAGACATCAAGGAAATGGATCAAGACCTTAATACTCAAAAGTACACATGATGATTTGTTCCCAAGTCCGAGGATATACTTCACAAAACAGATTAACTTTAGGACACAATGATGGCGAACAAAATAACATCAACATTGCGTACAGCACATATCTTGCTTTGACTCTTAACTCTTGTAATTTTTCGTAATGTTAGTGAACGAATTTGAGATTCTGGGCATATTTTCTTGTTTTTCTTTCTAATCAAGTGTAAAGGAAGATGTACTGTTTATTGATGGATTTGGTGATGTCTTAATAGTGTATTAGTATGTTAATATTACACAGGTTTGGTATAGTGGTGACGGTAATGTAGTGTAGTAAGATTTTAACACATGGAGGTGAATTTGTCTTTTATGTTGAGGATTTGTTAAAGGGAAGATCTGATGGACGGGGATAATTGTCTGGTTGTGATGGAGACGGCTCACCTAAAATACCCCAATCTAACCTAACCCAACCCAACCTAACCCAACCTAACCCAACCCAACCTAACCTAACCCCTATATATGTGTGAGATAAGGTTCTGATTCAAGAACAAGATGCACAAGTTCGAATCCAAATTGAGCTGTAGGGTTTGTTGACTAATCCGGGGCTTCACATTCATAAAACTCTCAAATGGGATACGACTAAACCCGAAGCCCCATCTTCCGTCGGTCGGTCGTTGGTGTCAGGTCAAAGTTCAGTTTGTAGTTCACCTCCTGTGATATGTGTCATTTATCGAAACGAAACATGAGGTTAACGTGAAAACAAAACCTCGAAGCAACACGTATAAACAGGGTCGAGTTTTCATCGGATTTTACGTCATGAAATTTCCATCTTGAGAGAGAGAGAGAGAGAGAGAGAGAGAGAGAGAGAGATTGATTGATTGATTGATTCCGATGCTGAAATTAACACTAAAATATTATACTGAAATCGAGATGAATGCAGGTAAGGTTGGCGTATGGAATTATTGAAGAACGATCACAGAAATGTTTTACCTGTTTCCTGTGATGTAAGTCCAAAATGGTGTTAATTGTCATGGGTTTATACGTCCAAAATGTTCTTCATATCGTAGGGTCTTACATCCAAATATGCCATCCAAGTCCATATGTCCATTCATCCAGTTAGCTGTTTATCCATCCACCGATTCACCCACCTACCCATCTCTCATCCCATTCAGTCACCCATCTACCCATCTATCCTCCCATTCAGTCTCCCATCCATCCATTCATCCATCCATCCATCCATCCTTCCATCCATCACACGAGGAATAGAATGACCCACTTATAATTTTTCTCTTTCCTGCTGCACTAAGGATCAACCACCCAGAGTGGTATGGCTACCCTGAGTAAGTACACTCTGTATTCCTCCTTTACTCTATTGTGGGTGTAGGTGG
>NW_024718466.1:0-25864 GCF_018991925.1 Homarus americanus
TCTACGTCAGTTAACGCCAAAATCAAATGATTCATATTACGCTCAATAGCCCGCTGACTCCGTCATATGATCATGGTCTACCAACTGTTCTTGGTTATATGTATGGAGCCGTATTAATATCCATGCTAGGGATGACTAGCAGAAATATAGTCATCCCAGGTTAAGTATTGAACCACTGAATGAGAGTTCAAGGTACCAGGTGGTTCCTTGTGAAGTGTTAAGAAATATTGTATGTTACTACTTGTGGAATTGCCCAGTGTGTTATGTATTCATCTGTAGTACCCATGAAAGAATAACCTGAGAGTATGTTGTTCTAACCACAAATTGAGAAGATAATTTGTTCCTTGTTAAAGTAAGACCTGCGGGTCCAGGGTCATTGACAGTGTGTAAGCATTTCTAAATCTTACTTGTCCCAGAAATACTACAACAGTGTCCAATACAGTAATGAATATTTAGAGGTGTTTAACGAGGTAATAAGTTCTTGAAGTGTTTGATGACTTAATAAGTTAATTTCGGTTCTGTTTAGCCTGAGTGAATCTAAGATGCATCTTCTCCACTCACTGTATTAATAAATATTGAGTTAGTAATCTGAGTATCACCACTCTACTCCTTCTAAACATTGGTTCCCAGAAAATAATACTTACTCACGTGCCTATACATCTACCACACTACCCAAAACCCTTCCATGAGTTCTGTTATATAATGAAAAGTCTGGGTGGTGGCAGCTACCCCTTGTAAGTATAAAAAGTGTTATACAAAGAATAACATGGTTCCCCAGACTAACCCATGTATAAGAAAAACATAAAACAAAGTATACCTCAGAAGGGTAAGAACATTGAAACTGAGAATACAATATATATGAAAGGAAATGAAAAGAAAGAACCTTGACTTGGAAAACATAAGTAGAGAAGCATAAGAGTTACTTATATAAGAATATATAAGAATATAAGGTATATAGAAGTAAGAACATATAAGAATAAATATATATGTAAAGAATGGAAGGAGAATAAGTATATTAAACAGGGTACTCATTGGAGGAATGCTACACAGAACAAATAAGTATATGAGTAAATAGAATACTAACAGAAAACAGTAGCTGGATGGTAAATTATTGAAAAGAGAAAACTCGGCCCGTCACAACAGTACTAGCAATGTGATATATCCAATTCTGTGCCAGAGTATCATAAGTTAAGTTATCCATCATATTCCAGCCTTCAACTAGTATTAAAGTATACCATTTAATGTAAGTCTCCGTATAGCTTCAGCATCCAATTCCTCCCTGGAAACCTCAAATAATGGATCAGCACCTGTTTCAAATCTTTGCCGTCGATTCTTTTGTTGTTGCAGTCCTCCCTTACGCCCCGTGCCATGACCAGGTTGGTTCATCCTGAAGAGCATAAAAACATCAACTGATTAGCATGGAATGGAAACTTGTCCCACTAATTAGATATAAAAAACAATTATTAAATGTTTTTTGGTGTATTTTTTATTTGCTTAGCCATTATTTTTTTTTTTTCAGAAAACATCCCACGAAAAAAATCGATAAAAAACCGGCCAATTTGGGAGTAATGTGAGGTTACCTGTGTGTGAGGTTACCTGTGTGTGAGGTTACCTGTGTGTGAGGTGACCTGTGTGTGAGGCCAGGTGAGGGGACCTGTGTGTGAGGCCAGATGAGGTGACTTGAAGTACATTACAGTATGAGTCTCAACTCCGTGCCCGGTAGAGTGAGGTTTGGTAAGCTGCTGCAAGTTCATTATAGGTGTGTGTGTGTATGTGTGTGTAAGTGTGTATGTGCGTAAAGAAGTCGTCATACTCGCCTCCATGTGACACCAGAAAAGAGTAAGTATGATGTTTATAACCTTTGGACGCCACAATTCAGTGTCAAGATATATTTCAACCTCTGATATTTACTCGTGTACAAATTCTGAGGTTGTGGGGAAATATATCTTCCCTCAACACCAAAATATCTCACAGCATATTCTAATTAGTGCTTAATAGTTGATAGATGAAATGTATATATATTTTTTTAGTAAAATATAATATTAAGAGAGTTCCCCTGGCATTGCATGTGGGATACCTTTGAAGAGATTCACAATAAGATGAACAAGTTTGGTAGAAACAAGAAAAGTTTGAGCCGAGAGACAGAAGTTGTCCTGACGGAAGGGAAGGAGATCAGTGACACTCGTAAAACTGCACTCGCAATTCATGAGTTCCAATAAAATATTCCTCGGGATAATTCCAGGGGGTGAATCTGACCGGCTCAGCGCAATATCCATTCCCCTTTAAAAAATGTGCATCTGCAAAGCACATTTTAATTTCATATATGAGCCACTGTGTTACCTGTTTGGCTTAAAGGATAAAGTTTAGGTTCTGGTAGAGTAAGAGGAGCGTGTGGGAGATGATGGCTTGTTCTCCGTCTCTTTTGTAGTCATGAAGAAAATGGAATTATTAAGTGTCAAGAATGGAAAAGCATGAGAGAGAAAAAAGTAGAGAAGCAGAATATATGGAAAGAAGACCAAGCATAGGTAATATATAGTGAGGTAGAAGAATACACACACACGGTTGCACCTAACTTTTACTTTTTTTTTTTTTTACTTTTATCCTCTTCGCCACTGATCGGCTTGTTAGCCGCTTGGGCGATCGGTCACGACTCTTTTCCTTTATATTCTTCACCAAAAGGTCGGCTCGCTAGCCGCCCGGGCGATCGGTCACGTCTCTGTCACGCACTGTTGGCAAATACTGGGCATGCACCGGCTCCTGAATGTACCTGAACCCGCTCCAGTGTTGGTCAAGTCTTCTCTTGAAAGAGCTCACACTCGGTGCCGTCACAACACTTTCTGGTAGATTGTTCCAAGAGTTTACAACCCTCACTCCGAAAAAGTTTGCCCTCACGGTTTTCCGGACTTGCGGCTTCTTCAATCTTGAGCTGTGACCCCTTGTGGGGCGAGCGTCCGCCAGCTCCAAGTAAGGACACTCAACTGAGTAGTGCCCCCTGAGATGCTTATAAACCTCAACTAGGTCCCCCCTTGCCCGTCTGTAGTATAAGCTAGGCAAGTTCAGGCGCTCCAATCTCTCAGGGTAGCTGAGATGCCGAAGTGCAGGCACCAGTTTGGTGGCCCTCCTTTGAACATTTTCAACCAACTGACAGTCCCTAGCATATCTCGGGGACCAGATGGGGTGACAGTACTCCAGATGGGGAAGCACTTCACTCCTGAAGATCGTCACGAGGGACGGACCGTCTAGATATCTGAACGACCTTCTTATAAGACCCAATAATTTATTTGCCTGATTTACCTTCTTCTCACAATGGCCCGAGAACTTCAGCTCATTGTCAACATACACACCTAGGTCCTTCTCACACACAGTCTCAACTAGTACATTTTCTTCATCCCGTTGGGACATATGGTACGCCTCCTTACCGTTGGTACGCCCCAGGTGCATCCTCTTACACTTCGTGACATTGAATCTCAGCAGCCATTCCTTCGACCATTCCTGGAGCCCACAGAGGTCCTTCTGCAGCTCTTCACAGTCCGCTTGGTTCTTAATTTCCCGAAATAACTTGGCGTCATCGGCAAACATTTGTATGGAGGAGTGTACAACGTCAGGCATATCATTTATGAAACAAACAAACAACAGCGGGCCCAATACACTACCCTGCGGTACCCCACTTGTTACAGGTACAGATGACGATTTCGTGCCATTAATCACCACACATTGCTTGCGGTCATGTAGAAAGTCTTCTATCCACGCTAGGACATTTCCCCGAATTCCGTACCCTTCCAGTTTGATTTTCAGCCTTTCGTGGGGTACACTGTCGAAAGCCTTGGCAAAATCTAGGTAAATATTGTCGATATTACCACCCCGTTCTAGAATATGGGTCCAAATATCCAATACCTTGAGCAATTGTGTCAAGCAAGAGCGCCCCGGCATAAAACCGTGTTGGCAATCTTTTACAAGGTTGTTTCGTAGTAGATGTTCCATCGCTGCATCTCTGATAATACTCTCAAGTACTTTACATATTATGCTGGTCAGGCTCACCGGTCTATAGTTGTTCGTGGAGTGCCTATCGCCCTTCTTGAAGATAGGACTCACATAAGCCACTTTCCATTCACTGGGGACCATTTGTTCATCCAGGCATTTACAAAACAGAATCTTCAGGGGCTCTGCAAGCTCGTTGCACAGCTCCCTTAGCACTCTAGGATGCACCATGTCAGGTCCAGGACTCTTATGGACCTTTAGCCTGGACAGTTTATTTCTAATACCCTCTTCTGTGAACACAATGTGGGTCAGTGCTGTGTCGAACCGTCTGTCCTCAAACGCAGGAAGGTTAGTTGCATCCTCTCTTGTGAACACTGAGGAAAAGAAGCTGTTCAATGCCTCAGCTTTATCCTGGTCAGAATCTGCGTAACTACCATCTTCAAGCCTCAGGTCTGATACTCCTACTCGCGTTTTCAATTTCGACTTTGCATAGCGGTAAAACGCCTTTGGGTTTGACTTGACCTCGCGTGCAACCAGCCTTTGGAACTCCTTTTCAGCCCTCCTACACTCTATCTTTGCTTGGTTTCTGGCTCTTGCATACATCCTCCTGTCTTGCTCATCGTTTGACCCAACCCACGTCTTGAATTTCTGGGTTTTCTTCTTAATTTTGTCGACCGCCGCATGGTTCATGTGTAGGGATCCCCTCGTATTCCTAGAAGCACTGGGTTTGGTCTTGGGTATATATTTATCGATCAAATGGGTCATTTTACTAGTTATGATATTCAGCGTAGTGTCTGCGTTCTTGTACCTTAATAAGTCAGGCCAGTTGATACCCCTCATCTCTTCCCTCATCCCATTGTAATTTCCCTTGTAATATTTGCACCTTGGCCTGGCCTTATCTTGAACTAGGTAACAGTTAAATCTGAATGACAACACTGTATGGTGACTGGTGCCAACTGGGGCAAGGTGTTCCAGTTTGGCCACCATACCCTCCTCGTTTGTTATGATGAGGTCAAGTGGCTTGGGTGTTTGCTCCCCTCTGTAATGTGTCGGGTCTCTCACATGTTGGAACAGAAAATTATCTCTCAGAGTTTCTACAAAAAGAGTAGCAGGATTATTCAAGTCATTCGGGGTTGACTCGTTTCTCCAGTCGATGTCGCCATAGTTAAAGTCCCCCATGATAAGGAGGTGGCTGGGGTTGAGCATCGCCGCATTGTTTATTAAGGTTCTTAAGTTCCTTTGATTTAGTGGGCCACAGTTCGGGGATCTGTAGATACACCCGACGATAAGTAAGTCCCCTCCCTTTAATTTAATTTTACACCACTTGGACTCTTCAAAAACATCCTCTCCCTGTACCCTCGCCTGGCTGGCTCTAAGGTCTTGCCTAGCGTAGATAACCACACCCCTCCTGCAGGATTCTTGAGTTAGGTTCGTAAATGAGTCATATCCAGCAATACTGAACTCACATTCCTCTGGGTCGATTCTCCTGTTCTTGTACAACAGTTCTACAACTCCTACAATATCTGGTTGGTGTACTCTTAGTAGTGTTTCAAACTCCTCCCTCTTATCAAGGAACGTGTCGGTATTAGTGTACATGACATTCAAGCCAGAATTTGTTCTCGGTAACGTCTCTGCTCTTAGTAATAAACCCGCTCCACCCACATTCTCAGAAGCTGCAGCATTTGCTAAGTACACTGTATTTTGCAGGGTGTGGTTAAAAATGTCATTGTTTACACGGCGCTCGTTCCCTCCTGTCCGGTAGGCTGAGCTGGTGCCGCCTCCCGGGTGGGGGGTTGAGTGGGTGGAGGGTGCACTGCTGCCCCCTGGCCCTGTGTCGGCACACTTGTTTCCACTACCCTCCCCCTGAGTATAACCCATGTGCACCTGTCCCCGTTCCTTCTCGACTCCTCCCTCTTCTGCTTCAAGTCCAGCAGGAGCTTCTTGTGCTGTTCCCTCTGCATTACCGTGCGGTCTGGGTGAATAAATACATCTCGAAATGCCTCGCTCCTTGCTAAGTTTTTTGCCTGCCGGATAACTTGCCATTTTTCCTCCTCACTCCCTAGTGTGATCCTGAGGGGGCGAGGCTTTGCCCCCTGCTTTTGTCCCAGTCTCCTCACATCCTGAGGGGTTGCTGGAATCTTCAGAACCTCTGTGCAAATATTTTGAAACAGCACCTTGTCGTGTGTTTCCTTACTCACAGTTCCCTCTGCCTGGCTCTCTGGGACTCCAAAAACTATTACATTGTTCCTGCGCTGGAGCCGTTCCTGGTGTTCCTCCTCTCCCCTAACAGTAGGTGCGTTAATTTTCATTTCTTCGACACACTTTTTCAGAGTCCCAATCTGCTGTAGAACCTGTACTGATTCTGCATTACTCTCCGCCCTCCCCCGTGGCCCTCCTAATACGTCAGCATAACTCCTCTTAGCAACCACCTCCATTCTATTAGCTACTTCCTCAGTCTTAGCAAGGATCTCTTTCTCAACTTGCTCCAGTTTGTCAACCAGCAGGGCTCCTGCTTCATCTATTTTCGTCCCTAGAGAACTCGTTCCCTTATGGATTGCAATCGCTTCATTCACCTTGACTATGCAGCCAGAGCAATACCAGCAACAGCCATCATGCTTTACGGCAGTTAGTAACCTCCTAAACGCTGCATTAGTTAGGCCTGCATCCTCCATATCCGACGTCTCCCTGCAGTAATCACATATCAAACTCATGGTTGTTGTTGTTGTGGGGGGGGGGTGCAGACTGTGTATAAATCTACACCTATTTCAAAGAAAATAAAGAGAGAAAAAGTACTTAGCTACTCTCTGTTGCCTATGGAGTTGTCGTCTGCGACTGCGTACACTGTATCTCCCTGTGAATGGTGTATTGTAGGCACAGTTTCAGTCCTTGAGAAAGCACACAATCAACATAAGATTTAAAGTCTCTGTGGCACCTATGACA
This sequence comes from Homarus americanus, assembly GCF_018991925.1. Taxonomy (NCBI): domain Eukaryota; kingdom Metazoa; phylum Arthropoda; class Malacostraca; order Decapoda; family Nephropidae; genus Homarus; species Homarus americanus. The sequence goes on from NW_024718466.1 coordinate 6,919, forward strand.
CGACTTGGTTTCAGCTGGCACGGTGCCTTTCCAGCTTGCTTGCTAGTGAGCGCTCACTTTAAGTTATTTACAACTTCAGCGGTCACTGATGACACTATGAACTATCACTGTGTACACTGTATCTCCCTGTGAGTGGTGTATTATAAACACAGATTCAGTCCTTAAGAAAGCACACAAACAAAATAAAATTTAAAGTCTCTGTGGCACCTATGACACGTATAGGCTGGCAGTTGTCCTTACCAGCTCGATTGCCAATATGTATTCACTTTAAGTTATTATAGTCTCTTCTGCATTCACTGATGACAACTATGAACTGATTTAACTGAAGGCACAGTACTACACTCCCTGGTTGGCCTTTATCACAGCCGTGACCACAACACCCTAAAAAATAAAATAAAATAAAAGCTTTGTCATGTGGCAGTGATTGTGTGGTTATAGGCCTGTGACCCTGGCTGTACCTCCAACTCGGTGGAAATTGAGTTTTCAAAAATACAATCGTGTCTAGCATGAAAAGTCCGACATCGATTTACACTTTCACCTCACTAAGACGATCTTGACGAACTTATGTAATCACTGTCCAATTTCTGCCGCTCTACATCGAAGGCCCGGATGCCGAACACGCTTTGTTACAGAGACGCAACAGCTCCAAGCCCCTCCTCCGAATACAGTTTAAAAAAATACCGTTTACTTATCCACTAACTCGGGTGTTAAGACTTAATTGACATTTTCTAAAGAACAATTGGGAAATTTATGCGAAAAAAAAACACTTTATAATAATTCACCTTTAGTGGGAGTCATCTGTTTTATATAAAGACTTTAATTAAATTATACACCGAAATAACAAGGAAACAGCAAAGAAGTTTATCCACCAACTGGCAAATAGTGGTATAGGTTAATGTATTAGTTTGAGACTTTAACCGTTATGAGTCAATAGTTTGCCTTCTTGGTACTCCCAGACGACTGGCCTGGTGTCCCCCCTCAACAGAACATCTACGGTAAGGCCCCTCACATACATGTTCCATCTCTCGGTCCTTCAGGTCTTGTCATCTTCACTTCTCATATACACACAGTCTCTCTACAGGTATATAAGTAACGTTGTCAAATTCCTTCATCCGTTGTCATATTGTCAAAACCAAAAATGTAAAGGTACTTTTTTTGACTATGTATATTACGTCAGTCTCTTCATTACTCATTCCACCATTTCTCTGTCTCTCTCAGGTCGCACTATGACAAAGACATTCTTACCCTCTGCTGCATCATCTTTAATCTAACTCTAAATATTGATAATATATTTTGTAAACGGCGAAATGAATGTTTACTTTGTCGATCACACGATATATTTCCTTAATTAAAATCATAAGATCATCCTAAATTTATCAGTCAATACAATTCGTTCGCAAGCAATAAGCAATGTGTGGTGATTAATGGAACGAAATCGTCATGTAGGCTATAATTATCACCCAAACCTTTCCTGGATCTTTGCACTGTATTAATTATGCTTTATAATTTACTAAACATATTGTTTTTGTAGAATATTATATTATATGGATAATAGAAGTAGTTATAATTTGGTTTTAAAAAGGAAATTCTCCTTACTTGTGGTGACGTATGTAGACTGAACACCGATAATGGCGGACTGGAAGCGTCGGGGCGTAAAATCTTTACGACCTGTTTTTCAAAAATTTATTCGTATTTCTCTAAACACATTATAAAAATAAAAACAATATAAAATTACAATAATAAATAATTTTTAACTAATTTGTTAATACTTGAGTTTAATTATAATAATAATAAACGAAATTTAATAACACTTTCAGGTCAATTTACAATCAGGTTGACTCATCAATTTTCCACCCGGGAAGTCAAGGCTGTTCTGATTGCCAAGGAATAGTGGTAGTGGTGGTTGATTGTGGTAGTGAGGGTGGTTGATTGTGGGGGTAGTGGTGGTTGATTGTGGTAGTGAGGGTGGTTGATTGTGGTAGTGAGGGTGGTTGATTGTGGTAGAGGTGGTTGATTGTGGTAGTGAGGGTGGTTGATTGTGGTAGTGAGGGTGGTTGATTGTGGTAGTGAGGGTGGTTGTAGGGGTAGTGGTGGTTGATTGTGAGTGGTGGTTGATTGTAGTGAGGGTGGTTAATTGTAGAGGTGGTTGATTGTGGTAGTGAGGGTGGTTGATTGTAGTGGTGGTTGATTGTGGTAGTGAGGGTGGTTGATTGTGGTAGTGAGGGTGGTTGATTGTGGTAGTGAGGGTGGTTGATTGTGGTAGTGAGGGTGGTTGATTGTGGTGGTAGTGGTGGTTGATTGTGGTAGTGAGTGGTAGTCCTATCCTGCTCGGATATTATAAGAACTTTATCTATATCCCCTTTATTGATTCCTTTCACCCACTTAAATACTTCTATCATATCTCCCCGCACTCTTCGTCTTTCTAGAGAATGCAAGTTAAGTTTCTTTAACCTATCCTGATATGGAAGGTTTCTAAGTCCCGGAATCATTTTTGTCATTCTTCGCTGCACCGACTCTAGTGAATTGATATCCATTCTATAATAAGGGCACCAGAACTGAACCGCATAATCGAGGTGCGGCCTGACTAGCTCCAGATATAGTTGCAATAAGACCTTGAACCTTAAGTACCCTAGATCTTTCATAGACAAATGCCTTAACATTTACTAAGAAATCTTTCTACAGAACCGATCCAAAGCCCACCCATGACCATAAGAATCTCTTAGTATTACCATTTCACAAAAATTTCTCTCAAATTCCTTTACAACTAAAAACCTGAAACTGTTACCCATGATATCTGCTGTTACCCATGATATTAGCTGTTACCCATGATATCTGCTGTTACCCATGATATTAGCTGTTACCCATGATATTAGCTGTTACCCATGATATCTGCTGTTACCCATGATATCAGCTGTTACCCATGATATTAGCTGTTACCCATGATATTAGCTGTTACCCATGATATCTGCTGTTACCCATGATATTAGCTGTTACCCATGATATCTGCTGTTACCCATGATATTAGCTGTTACCCATGATATCTGCTGTTACCCATGAGATTAGCTGTTACCCATGATATTAGCTGTTACCCATGATATTAGCTGTTACCTATGATATCTGCTGTTACCTATGATATTAGCTGTTACCCATGATATCTGCTGTTACCCTTGATATTAGCTGTTACCCATGATATCTGCTGTTACCCATGAGATTAGCTGTTACCCATGATATTAGCTGTTACCCATGATATCTGCTGTTACCCATGATATTAGCTGTTGCCACCTATGATATCTGCTGTTACCCATATCAGACCTATGATATCAGCTGTTACCTATGATTACCTATGATATCTGCTGTTACCCATGATATCTGCTGTTACCCATGATATTAGCTGTTACCTATGATATCTGCTGTTACCCATGATATTAGCTGTTTCCTATGATATCTGCTGTTACCCATGATATTAGCTGTTACCCATGATATCTGCTGTTACCCATGATATCTGCTGTTACCCATGATATCAGCTGTTACCCATGATATCAGCTGTTACCCATGATATTAGCTGTTACCCATGATATTAGCTGTTACCCATGATGTCTGCTGTTACCCGCAGATATCTGCTCCCTTTACCCGCATGACGTAAGCTTGTTACCCATGATATCTGCTGTTACCCATGATATTAGCTGTTACCCATGATATCTGCTGTTACCCATGATATTAGCTGTTACCCATGATATCTGCTGTTACCCATGATATTAGCTGTTACCCATGATATCTGCTGTTACCCATGATATCTGCTGTTACCCATGATATCAGCTGTTACCCATGATATCAGCTGTTACCCATGATATTAGCTGTTACCCATGATGTTAGCTGTTACCCTGATCTGCTGTTTTTATGATATAAATAATAAACTAATAATAATAATAATAATAATAATAATAATAATAATAATTTAACGGTTTTTATTGAAGGCATGATGAAAATATACAGTTACATATTTGGGGAATGGGTTACGAATTACAAATAATATACAAGTAACATAAGTGACACAAATAAGACATAATAACTTAGATGGGGATCAGCTCAAACTACAGTTCATTTCAGCATAGTGACAGTGTAAGGAGCAGTGTTTACCGGGAGTGAATACACTGATTTATTACATGTTATTGATAATTTTTACAATGGTTGGGACTGGGCTGTTCTTATAGCGATCAGTTCGTGCACGTATGGGCTGGATGCGGTTGTGGTGTCGAACAGCAATTCTCGGACAGGGGATGTCAGGTGGTAGTAGGAGCCGGTGTCGGGGATGGTGTAGAAGCTTCTTACCAAATTTGCAGGTGAGGTCGTGGTGATGGTCAGTGAGGGTCGAAAGGGTCAGTGTGTTGAGCGCTGTTACCCATGATATCAGCTGTTACCCATGATATCAGCTGTTACCCATGATATCAGCTGTTACCCATGATATCAGCTGTTACCCATGATATCTGCTGTTACCCATGATATCTGCTGTTACCCATGATATCTGCTGTTACCCATGATATTAGCTGTTACCCATGATATACCCATGATATTAGCTGTTACCCATGATATTAGCTGTTACCCATGATATCACCATGATATTAGCTGTTACCCATGATATCTGCTGTTACCCATGATATCAGCTGTTACCCATGATATCAGCTGTTGATATCAGCTGTTACATGATATCTGCTGTTACCCATGATATCTGCTGTTACCCATGATATCTGCTGTTACCCATGATATTAGTTGTTACCCATGATATCTGCTGTTACCCATGATATTAGCAGCCCATGATATCGCTGCATATGATATCAGCTGTTATGATATCAGCTGTTACCCATGATATCTGCTGTTACCCATGATAGCTGTTACCCATGATATTAGCTGTTACCCATGATATCTGCTGTTACCCATGATATTGATTAGCTGTTACCCATGATATCTGCTGTTACCCATGATATTAGCTGTTACCCATGATATCTGCTGTTACCCATGATATTAGCTGTTACCCATGATATCTGCTGTTACCCATGATATCTGCTGTTACCCATGATATTAGCTGTTACCCATGATATCTGCTGTTACCCATGATATTAGCTGTTACCCATGATATCAGCTGTTACATATGATATCTGCTGTTACCCATGATATCAGCTGTTACCCATGATATCAGCTGTAACCCATGATATCAGCTGTTACCCATGATATCAGCTGTTACCCATGTCAACAGAGTTATTGGATGTTGCCTAAAACTTATTTGCAATTCGATGTAGGTGTGATAGCCGGTCAGATGCGTAATAAATATACGTGTCGTTCACACACACGCACACACGCACACGCACAATCGCACACTCACCGTCTACCCCATTCTAACTGCTCTCAGACACACACACACTCACTCACCACACCCGCACTCACTCAGATACACACAAGCACACTCAAACACACACACACGCACACATACTCTCACACACACCGATACACACACACAAAATAACAAACAAATAGGCAAATACACACGCGCATACACTCACACACATACATACACGCGCGCACACCGGACACGCACGCAAGCGCCGCTAAAATTGAGTTTGACTCATCAATAAAAGCCTTAGTTTACAAAAACATATTTTTTCTTTTTTATATTTTTTATAAAGCAAGGATGACGAGGAGGACGTCGCCTGATGCATGATACTGCTGTGTTTGATGTGGTCACGTGATCCTTGCCCACCTTTTGTTCTTGTCATCGTCCATCATTTTTTTAACTTAACACTGAAAGATTTGGATGCCGTTTCCAGTACAGTTTAACATCGCTATTATGATTGACAGGTTTTTTTAACAGGTGGATCTGTATTGTGAAAAAAAATGTATAAGGGAAAAAACTCGATGCAATTTCGGGTGTTATTGATTGAGGTGTAAGTTGATTTAAACGCAGTTTAAGGTGTGGCGTAGCGCCGTAGTTATGAGTGAGAGGTTTTTATTGAACTTGAAATTTTATTGTTAATATTTCAGAATGTAATATAACATCGATGTCATTTGTGAGATGTTATTTTTTAGTTGAAAAAGGAGTTTATATATATATATATATATATATATATATATATATATATATATATATATATATATATATATATATATATATATATATATATATATATATATATATATATATATATATATATATATGAAATGTGATTGATGTATGTAAATAAATAAATAAATAAATAAATAAATCTAGAGAGAAAAGAACAAACACAACAAGTTCACTCCCTCCCCCAAGCTGAAGCATAAAACACCACACCTGGACCATACGACAGCCAGGGTAAGTCAGTTCGAAGCCTCATTCCTACAGTGACTCAGTATAAACTACGTCGCTGAGGTAAACAACACAACACAACCACGCCAGGGTGAAAAGTTCTCTCTCACCCCTTCATCAGCAAAGAGCTTTATCAGTGGTAGGAAGTAAGGAAAGAAGGAAGGAAGGAAGGATGAAGGAGGTTAAGGAACTATCATCTGTTATGGGCGATCAATGAAGACTTTATCGCCAGGGAGGAGTGATCGCCTGGCGTGGGAAGCAACGTTTTGACTGATCGCCAATGAGGGAGAGTTTGGTGTTGAAAGGTATATTAGTCCTGTGTCCACTATTGCCGATACGAGAGTGGATGGTGGAAGATACGCTTGGTTGATGGATAGCTTAGGTGGATTGAGGGTGGTGGTGGTGGTGTTATGTGGGAAAAGAGAGGATGATGTGGATTACGTGGATGGATGAGTGGATGGAAGGTAAGCGGGAGAGAGAAAGAAGAGAAGAAAATATTATGAGAGAATGGATGGTTGGATAGAGAGAGAGAGAGAGAGAGAGAGAGCCAGTAGAATATGAACGACAGCAACAGTCTCAACAGCGAGTCGACCTCAAACTGACAGCACCACGAGGGAACATGATATATGGCACCAACTTAGTATTTCATGAAGGAGTGAACTCATGTGGAGCAAGTGTGTGTGTGTGTGTGTGTGTGTTTGTGTGTGTGTGTGTATATATGTGTGTGTGTACGCCCTATATGGTATGACCGCTCGTAGCGCCCTGCTAGTATATTACTCAAGTTCTCTGAATAGCTTATTGACATTCAAGGTATGCCGGGAGAACCAGATAGGTACTCATTTGCAATATCGCAATTGAAGCCTTTGCCTGTCTAATAATCTGTTTATCTGACCACCCAGTTGAGTTGCTATCTGATGTACAGGGTTGATAGTGTCTGTAACGCCCTGATAATTTACTTTGAGGAAACTGATAAAAAAAGGAAATGTTATCTACACAATCGATCTGGTATATTTAGTTTGGCTCCGTCTGTTTGTTTAATGTAATGGTCTTGTTTATTGAATACCATCTCAAGGACTTTCTCGTAAGGAGCAGAATTAAGTCAGTCCCCGGTAAATTAATCGATGTCTTTTTTTTCCAGCATATTTGGTTCTCCAGTCGTGACGGACCAATGGTTATAAAGGAATGATTCATGTCCTGGGATGTGATTGGTCCATTTATGATGTGAGGTCTCGGTGAAGGGTGAATTCTAATGCGTCGTGACTTATAGATTAAGTACAGGTATGATGAAATTATCGATGTTGTTTGTCGAGGCGAATGATTTTGTTACGAACTGATTCGATTCTGAACAGGTTTTGAGGATTTTGCTTCTTTTTGTTTAGCGACGAACATAAAAGCCAACAATCAGGACACTAGTTGTTTGTGATCAAGAGAATATATCATGTAAAGTGTATTTATATCCTATCTTTATATGATTTACTTTATATTTTTCTCGTAAGTTATGCTCAGAATTTTCAAGAAATAATAATCTAAAGTTGAGAGTCGCAGATAATTATACCTTAATATTTTCCTCCCTTAGATTATGTTACGAGAATTTATTCAATTTGAGCCTCAACTTAATTATGGGACGTAATTCTGGGATAATTTGGGATGTAATTCTGAAGTAATTTTGGACGTAAGTATAATGAAAAATGATCATGTCTATAAAATTCACACCATAATATATTATCCAGTAGTATTGGCAATTGTATCTAACACATTCCAGACTTGAATAATTTGTATCCATAAATAACACTTAACCCTTTCACACCATACCTTCACCATAAGCTATATAACAAATAATGTAAAGCCATATTAATCCCAATTTGTATGGATAATACTTTATAATAGTCATATGTATTAGCTATATAAAGAGGTGGCTACCATCTCGTATCTAATACGTATTCAAAGAACTTAAATTAGGATCACATTCGCGTGTGATGATCAATGCCTACTATCAGTCATGGCGTTCCTATGAGGGTTACCCTGGGCCCATCACTAATTTGGCGTGTAGCCCATCTCCCCTCCCTCCCTGTGTCCTCCCCTCTCTCCCCCTACCTCTCTCTGTCCCTCTTTCCCTCTTATTGTACCTCCATACTTCCCTCCCTCGTTCTCTCCTTCAACCTCTCTCTCTCTCTGTCCCTCCTTTCCTCTTACTGTACCTCCAGTACCTCCAAACCTCCCTCCCTCCACCTCTCGTTCACTATCTCTGTCGTCCTCTGTCCTTCCTTCTCACTATAACACCCTAGCCGTGTACCGTCTATCACTTTAACTGTGCTCTTGCTCCATATCAGTGCCGAACATAAATCTGCCGTGACCTTACCTTGGCCTGTGTTGCTCAAACCATCCCCCAATACTGCCGTAGACAGCCATAGTCTCCTGTTGCCTGCTGGGATCTGCCATAAAGTGCCATAGCTCTTTGATGGACTGCCAGGTCTTGCTATAAAGTGTTTATAGGCTGTTTGTAACCCGCTGAGAGTTCACATAAAGTGTCTTAGCCTATTTAGTGGTCGCTCGTACTCGCTTTAAAGTGTCTTAAGTTCTTGGACATGTCATAAGTATCAAAGGTGTTTGCCGCCAGCTGGGACTTGTCATCAATGTCGTAGGTCGACCGGTGGAATTTGTCGTAAGGTTTCATAGGTTGTTAGTTACCTTCTATGACTTGTCTTAAGTGTCATAGGATGTCTATAAATTTCTGGGATTTTAGTATCAAGCGCTAATGCATCAGGCCGGAACTGCAGTTAAGTGTCATATAGTTTCATGTGGCCTGACAAGATTGTTTATAACACCTGAGAAGCTACCAATGTGTGTCATAGCTCTGTCATGACTTAGAATACAGCGTTATTGTAAACTTCTGGTACAGTACTTGTCAGTGTGTTTTAGCCCGCCTCCCCTGCCACCCACCTACCGCCCATCTACCAACTAGGCCGCCCCTCCTGCCACCCACCTTCTAACTGGGCCGCCCCTCCCCCCACCGACTTACTTATCGGGCCGCCCTCCTCCCACCCATCCACCCACCCACCCACTGTATCCCCTTCACCCACCAATCCACCTACTCTACCACCTCACCACGCCACCCACCCACCCACTGTACAACCCCTCCACCCACCAACCCACCCTCTGTACCACCCCTACAATCACCCATCCACCCGCTGTGACACCCCACCACCACCCACTCACCCACTGTGCAACCCCACCATGCTACCCACCCGCTGTGCTGCCCCTCGAGCCATCCAGCCACCCACTCAGCCATGCGGGTCACGGGTGGCGGGTTGTGCCGACACAGCGAGTGTTTGAGTCTTGTCGTTACTCGTGTACCTTGAGACATATGGCTGAACCCCTGCCTCTGTCATAACCTAACACGATATACCGGGGGATACCTCAGTGTAGTGGGGTGTAGTGTGATGTATGGGGGTGTAGTGTAGTGTGTGGGTATGTAGTGGTGTGTATTGGAAGTGTGTGGATGTGTAGTGTGGTGTGTGGAGGTGTAGCGTAGTGTGTGGGGGTGTAGAGGTGTATTTGGGAGGTGTGTGGAGGTGTAGTGTTGTGGGTGTAGTGTGTAGGTGTGTAGTAGTGTATATGGGAGGTGTGTGGAGGTGTAGTGTTGTGGGTGTAGTGTGTAGGTGTGTAGTAGTGTATATGGGAGGTGTATGGAGATGTATTCACACACACACACCACCATGACATACAACAAGCGCCCTGCTCCTCGACTCGTTCATTCCTTCCCTCTCTATGTTTACTATTTGTCTCTGTATAAGTGCCGGGGAACAAGTGACTACGCTAGCGGTCTCTTTTAAGCCCCCGTGTGCTGCTCTACCCCGGGCATGCTAATATGGTGTCGCGAGGCGGTTCTGATCCTTTCTTAATGAGATTCGCTCGACCTCAGTCATCATAATGTATGGGGTTACTTGCGTCTATTGTACCATCTGTAAGACATAGGCGTATTTTGAGGACTGTGGAGAGATTTTCTATCAAGGGGTTTTCATTTTTGGGTGTCTGTATTGTGTTAAAGTCACTTGTAAATTATTCGTCAGGTTAGGTTAGGTCAGGTTAGGTTAGGTCAGGTCAGGTTAGGTTAAGTGTTGTAAATTACTTGCTGTTGTGTTAAATCACTTGGTATCATATGTAAATTACATACGTGTCTGAGTTACTGAACGACTGATTGAATGCTTGACTGATTGCTTCACTGACTGGTGGATTGACTAACTGACTGATAATGAGAACCTTCTTTTGACCAGTTCGCGCTAACTCAGGTTGTGACGTCTTTTAGTTCACGATTTAAGTCTCTCTCTATCTACCAACGCCATTAGAGTTATTCATGAAGCTGGTAGCTGTATTATAGTGGTTTTATCTGTAAAATAGGAATTGTAAATCATTTTTGTACTGAAGTTCTTTAGTTATTTTTTTTTCAGGTTGGGTGTTAATTTACTGTATGTTCCACGTAGACAGGTGATGACGTCATCTAGGTTCGAGTTACGTGAATTTGTTTTTAAGATTCGGTAGATTGAGACTTCATTAAATGAGAAAGACAATTCATCCCAAAGTTCGTGCATTATTAACAAAACCTAATCCAACTTAATCTTGCTTAAACTAACCTAACTCAAGCCTTAACCAATGGAACAAAAAACTTATAGGAGAAAATAGATACGTGTAGTTTTCGAATTAATATTTCGAGCCATTGAAACTTTGAACCAGTGAAGCAACGAGTCAAAAGATATTCAGGACAGGCAGGCTAACAGACCATCGTCTAGCAACCGTGTGTGTGGGTGTATGTACTGTGTTACTCTGACTACACTCTTGTGGACATAAAGTCCTCGTTCTGTGTATACATATATAGTGTATGTATGTATAAGTGTACACATTACTGGATTTTGACACTAATAGAAACTGAATGACATAGTGATTAATTTTCCATACCAAGACAGCAAACAGAAGCTATCACTGAAGACAATATTTTTGCTTCCATTATATTTCGCGAATAATAAACCCATAAACAATTACTCTAGACACAAAATTAAGTGTGAACTATACTTCTTGTGAATAACTTAAGACATTATACATAAGTGAAAGACCTGAAATATTAGTGAATGACTGAAAAGAAGTCATAGAAAATCCGTAATGAATTTCTAGCAGGTGACCATGAGACAGTTGCTGGTACACCTGAGGAAAAAGGTAAGTTGGATAATTTATTTAGATAAGTGTGTATTTTATGAGTGTGGGTATTCTTGGTATTGCGGAGATATGAGTGTGGGTATTTCTTGGTATTGCGGAGATATGAGTGTGGGTATTTCTTGGTATTGCGGAGATATGAGTGTGGGTATTTCTTGGTATTGCGGAGATATGAGTGTGGGTATTTCTTGGTATTGCGGAGATATGAGTGTGGGTATCTCTTGGTATTGCGGAGATATGAGTGGGGGTATTCTTGGTATCATGGAGTTATGAGTGTGGGTATTTTTGGTATCACTCAGTAACATGGGAAATAAATATCACATTATTTATTATTTATGGGGTTGTACACATTCAATTATCTTTCGGTCTTATCTTACCTCACCTTACCTTACCTTATCTTATCTTATCTCATCTCACCTCACCTCACCTCACCTCACCTCACCTCCCACCTAACCAGTTTATTGGAGATACAAATATACCTTTAGCTAAAGTGTATTTGTTATCTAACCTCCGTGTAATATGAAAGAACCAAAACAACGAATCCACAGGCCCTCAGACACCCAGACCCCCCTCCCTCAGAAACCCCTCCTCCAGACCCCCCATCCCTCAGACCCCATCCCTCCAGACCCCCCATCCCTCCAAACCCCCATCCTCCAGGCCCCCTCCTCAAGCCCCCATCCCTCCAGACCCCCATCCTCCAAACCCCCATCCCTCAGACACCCCCTATCCCACCTCCCAGGATGAGCAAGAGGATGAGTGGGGTAGGTGAGAAGGTATAAGTGAAATCTACACCCTTCAGTGGGTGGTTTACGGTACCTTCTGTCGGCACCTGACGGATGGCACCATTCTCCCTTCCTGGGAAGGTTGTGGTTTCCCCTCCGATCCCCTATTCCCCTCACCCAACATCCCCACCTTCAGGATGGCTACAGTAGGGGCCATGATGTAGGGGTACAGCTGGTGGGGGTACAGCTGCAGTGGGGTGCAGTACGATGGGGTTACTGTGGGGATACTGTGGTAGGGTGCAAGATAGATAGGGGTACAGGTTATAGTAGAGGTACAGGTATGGTGCGGTACTAGGTGCAGTAGGGTGCAACCACAGTGGGGTGCAGGTACAGTAGAGGTACAACCTCAGTGGGGGTGGGTACATTAGGGGTACAGGCATTGGGGGTACAGGTACAGTGGGGTATCAGGGTATAGTATGGGTACTGTAGGGGTACTACCACTGTGGGGTACAGGTGTGGTACAGGTTATAGGTACAGTGGGGGTACAACTAAAGTAGGGGTGCAGTTACAGTAGGGGTACAGTTACAGTAGGGGTATAGCTACAGTGGGGTACCCTCAGTGGGGGTTACAGGTGTGGGGCACAACCACAGTAGGGGCATAGTTACAGAGTGGGTACAGTTACAGTGGGGTACAGTTACAGTAGGGGTACAGCTACAGTAGGTGCAACTAAAGTGGGTACAGGTTGTGAGGATCACTCCAGATGGGGGTACAGTTGCAGTATGGGGTACAGTTACAGTAGGGGTGCAGTTGCAGTAGGGGTATGGGTACAGTAGGGGTACAGGTACAGTGGGGATACAACCACAGTAGGGAGTACAGTTACAGTAGGGGTACAGTTACAGTAGGGGTGCAGGTACAGTAGGGGTACAGATACAGTTGGGGTTACAGGTACAGTGGGGTACAACCACAGTGGGGTATAGGTACAGTGGGGGTACAACTAAAGAAGGTGCAACACCTGTGGGGTACAGCTATAGTGAGAATTTTAGCTACAGTAGGGAACTATAGTGGGGGCACAGTTACAGTAGGGATGCAATAAAGTAGGGTATAGTTGAGTGAGGTGCAGCTATAGTAGGGAATTTTCAGCTACAGAACAACTAAAGAAGTAATGGTACAGTAGAAATGAGGTACAACTAAAGTGAGGGTACAGCTACAGTGAGGGAATGTGCAGTGAATTTACAAACTAAAGTAGGGGTACAGTTAATTGCAACTAAAGTAGTGATTTTATAGTGAGTACAGTTACAGTGAGGTACAACTAAGTAGAGTATGGTTACAGTGAAGTTACAACTATAGTAGGGGTGTCAGCTACAGGAGGGGCACAGCTAAGTGGTGGTACAGCTGGTGAGGTACAGCTAAAGTGGAGGTGCAGCTACAGTGGGGTGTGATTACAGTGGGGTACAAGCACAGTAGGAGTTGTAGTTACAGTGGTACAGCTAAAGTGGGGGTACAGCTATAGTGGGGCAGCTGCAGTAGGGGTACAGTTACGTGGGGTACAACTGAAAGGTGGGGGTATAGATTACAGTGGGGGTTCGGCTATAGTAGGGGTACAGCTACAGGAGGGCTGGCTAAAGTGGTGGTACAGCTACAGTGGGGTGCAACTAAAGTAGGGGTTCAGCCACAGTGGGGTTACAGGTTGCAGTGGGTACAAGCTAAGGTGGGGTATGGTTACAGTAGGGGGCACAGCTACAGTGGGGGTTCAAGCCAGAGTGGGAATGCAACTACAGTAGAGTACAACTACAGTGGGGCACAACTATAGTGGGGTTACAGCTATAATGGGGTTAGCTACAGTTGGGTGCAACAAAGTAGAGTACAGCTATAGATAGGGGTACAGTTACAGTGAGGTACAACTAAAGTAGGGGTATAGTTACAGTGGGGGTACAGCTATAGTAGAGGTACAGCTATGAGCAGGGGGTGCAGCTATGAGTGGGGGTACAGTTACAGTGAGGTGAGACTAATGTGAGTAGAGTAGAGGTGCAGCTACAGTCGGGTTACAGCTACTGTACAGGTGCAGATTAAGTAGGTGTACAGCTATAGTAGGGGTGCAGTTACAGTGAGGATTTACAACTAAAGTGAGGTATAGTACCCAGTGAATACACAGCTACAGTGAGAATTACAGTTACAGTAGGTGTACAGCTATAGTAGGGGTATAGTACAGTAGAGGTACAGCTACAGTAGGGTTACAGTTACAGTGGGTACAACTATAGTGGGGTACAGTTACAGTAGGGGTACACAGTTACTGGTGGGTATTTGCAGTTACAGTGGGGTACAGCGTGTATTGTAGGTTACTGCTACAGTAGGGGTGTGGTAAAGTAGGGTACAGTTACGATGGGGTTACAGCTTGGTAGGTGCAGCTCAGTGAGGTGCAATAAAGTGAAGTACAGTTACAATTGCTGGTACAACTAAAGTGGGGGTACAGCTATGTACGGTGCAATTAGTGGGAATTGCAGCTATAGTAGGTTTACAGCTCAGTGAGGGATACAACTAAATAGGGTAGACGAGTAGTGGTACAGTTACAGGTGGGTACAAAGTTGTGGGGTACAACTAAGAGATTTTGATTACAGTGGGTTACAGGTGGTGCAGTGGGGGTTACAGTTAGTGGGGTTCAAAATAGGGTGGGTTTGATTGCAGTGGGGGTACAACTAAGTAGGGTGGTCAGTGGGTTACAGGTCAGTGGGGGTGCAGCTACGGTAGGGTACCGTGCAGTGGAGGTACATGTACTGGTAGGGGTACAGTTGGGATGCAGCTACGCTATGGGTCCAACTACAGTGGGGTACAGTTGCAGTGGGGTTACAGGTCAGTAGGGTGTACAGTAGGGATACAACTACAATATGGGTCCAGCTACAGTGGGGGTACAGAGGTTACGAGTGGGGTTACAGGTACAGTAGGGGTACAGTGGGGATCTGTAGCTACACTATGGGGTTGACTACAGTAGGGTAAAGCTACAGCAGGGGTACAAATGTTACAAAATAACAACTAAATGAAGACGCAATTTGAATTCCTTTGTGTTTAAAATTATAATACTACTGCATTATATCCTATAACATGATCAGTCACCTGTAATAAACATGATATTTTTTTTTGTTGAAGCTATGACAGAGAGTTAGCTTGGCTCGAGTCATAAGGAATATATATAACCCAGACAATTTATGAGGTTTGGACTGATGGAATGTAAAAAAACATGTATTAATAAAGCAAATACATAGACAGATATACATGGATTAATACATATATATTGTATGCTGATTATATACATTGCTCGTGGACTGATCCTTGTAAGGTATTGTAAATAATAGTTTTTTTTTTTTATGTGGGTATATGATTCAGTTGTAACTTTGTATTTGTGTGTGTTGTGTGGTGTGTGTGTTGTAGGGGTGTGTGTGTGTGTGTTGTTGTGGGGTGTGTGTGTGTGTGTTGTGGGGTGTGTGTGTGTGTGTTGTGGGGTGTGTGTGTGTGTGTGTGTTGTGGGGTGGTGGTGTGTGTGTGTGTTGGGGGTGTGTGTGTGTGTGTGTGTGTTGTGGGGGATGTGTGTGTGTGTGTTGTGGGGGTGTGTGTGTGTGTTGTGTGTTGTGGGGGTGTGTGTGTGTGTGTTGTGGGGGTGTGTGTGTGTGTGTTGTGGGGGGTGTGTGTGTGTGTGTTGTGGGGTGTGTGTGTGTGTGTGTTGGGGGGTGTGTGTGTGTGTGTTGTAGTGGTGTGTGTGTGTGTGTTGTGAGGTGGTGTGTGTGTGTGTGTGTGTGTTGTGGTGGTGTGTGTGTTGTAGAGGTGTGTGTGTGTGTTGTTGTGGGGTGTGTGTGTGTGTGTTGTGGGGTGTGTGTGTGTGTGTTGTGGGGGTGTGTGTGTGTGTGTTGTGGGGTGTGTGTGTGTGTGTTGTGGGGTGTGTGTGTGTGTGTTGTGGGGGGTGTGTGTGTGTGTGTTGTGGGGGTGTGTGTGTGTTGTGGTGTGTGTGTGTGTTGTGGGGTTGTGTGTCTGTTTGGTGGTGGTGTGTGTCTGTTGTGAGTGGTGTGTGTGTGTTGTGGTGGTGTGTCTGTTGTAGTGGTGTGTGTGTGTTGTGGGGGTGTGTGTGTGTGTGTGTTGTGGGTGTGTGTGTGTGTGTTGTAGAGGTGTGTGTGTGTGTGTTGTGGGTGGTGTGTGTGTGTGTTGTAGAGGTGCGTGTCTGTTGTGGAGTGGTGTGTGTCTGTTGTGGTGGTGTGTGTGTGTGTTGTAGTGGTGTGTGTGTGTGTGTGTGTGTTGTGGTGGTGTGTGTGTGTTGTTGTGGGGGTGTGTGTGTGTGTTGTGGGGTGTGTGTGTGTGTGTTGTGGGGAGGTGTGTGTGTGTGTATTTGTGGGGGTTATTGTGTCTGTTGTAGTGGTGTGTGTCTGTGTAGTGTTGTTGTGTGTGTGTGTGTTGTAGTGGAATGGTGTGTGTGTGTGTGTGTGTTGTGATGGTGTGTGTGTGTTGTAGGGGGTGTGTGTGTGTGTGTTGTAGAGGTGTGTGTGTGTTGTGTTGTGGGGGTGTGTGTGTGTGTGTTGTGGGGTGTGTGTGTGTGTGTTGTGGGGTGTGTGTGTCTGTTGTGGTGTGTGTGTGTGTTGTAGTGGTGTGTGTGTGTGTTGTGGGGTGTGTGTGTGTGTGTGTGTAGGGGTGTGTGTGTGTGTGTTGTAGGGGTGTGTGTCTGTTGTAGTGGTGTGTGTGTGTTGTAGTGGTGTGTGTGTGTGTGTTGTGGGGGTGTGTGTGTGTGTGTGTTGTGAGGTGTGTGTGTGTGTGTGTTGTAGGGGTGTGTGTCTGTTGTGGTGGTGTGTGTGTGTGTGTTGTGGTGGTGTGTGTGTGTTGTAGTGGTGTGTGTGTGTGTGTGTTGTGGGGTGTGTGTGTGTGTGTGTTGTGGTGTTGTGTGTGTGTGTTGTGGTGGTGTGTATGTTGTAGTGGTGTGTGTGTGTTGTAGTTGTGTGTGTGTGTGTGTTGTAGGTGTAATAGTATCTGTTGTGTTAGTGGTGTTATTGTGTTTGTGGTGGTGTGTGTGTGTTGTGTGGTGTGTGTGTGTGTGTTGTGTGTGTTGTGTGTGTTGTAGTGGTGTGTGTTTTGTGGTGTTGTGTGTGTTGTAGTGGTGTGTTTGTGGTGGTGTGTGTGTTGTGGTGGTGTGTGTGTTGTGAGTGGTGTGTGTGTTGTGGTGGTGTGTGTTGTAGTGGTGTGTGTGTGTTGTAGTGGTGTGTGTGTGTTTTGTGGTGGTGTGTGTGTTGTGGTGGTGTGTGTGTTGTAGTGGTGATTGTTGTTGTGGTGGTGTGTGTGTTTGTGGTGGTGTGTTTTTGTTTGTGGTGGTGTGTGTGTTGTGGTGTTGTGTGTGTTTGTGGTGGTGTGTGTTTGTGGTGGTGTGTGTGTTGTGAGTGGTGTGTGTGTGTTGTGGTGGTGTGTGTGTTTGTGGTGGTGTGTGTGTTGTGGTGGTTGTGTTGTTGTGTTGTGGTGGTGTGTGTGTTTTGGTGGTGTGTGTGTGGTGGTGTGTGTGTTGTGGTTGTGTGTGTGTTGTGGTGGTTGTGTGTTGTGATAGTGGTGTGTGTGTTGTGGTGGTGTGTGTTGTGGTGGTTGTGTGTTTGTGATTGGTGTGTGTGTTGTGGTGGTGTTTTGTTGTTTGTGGTGGTTTTGTTGTGTTTGTTTGGTGTGTTATTGTGTTTGTGGTGGTTGTTGTGTTGTGGTGGTGTGTGTGTGTTGTGGTGGTGTGTGTGTTGTATTGGTGTGTGTTTTGTAGTGGTGTGTGTGTTGTAGTGGTGTGTGTGTTGTGTGGTGTGTGTGTGGTGGTGTGTGTTGTAGTGGTGTGGTGTGTTGTAGTGGTGTGTGTGTTGTGGTGTGTGTGTGTTGTGGTGGTGTGTGTGTTGTAGTGGTGTGTGTGTGTGTTGTGTGGTTGTGTGTGTGTGTTGTGGTGGTGTGTGTGTTGTGGTGGTGTGTGTGTTGTGGTGGTTGTGTGTTGTGGTTGTGTGTGTGTTGTGGTTTGTTGTGTGTTGTGGTGGTGTGTGTGTGTGGTGTTGTGTGTGTGTTGTGGTGGTGTGTGTGTGTTGTGGTGGTGTGTGTGTTGTGGTTGTGTGTGTGTTTGTGGTGGTGTGTGTGTTTGTGGTGGTGTGTGTGTTGTGGTGGTGTGTGTGTGTGTTGTGTGGTGTGTGTGTTGTGAGTGGTGTGTGTGTTGTAGTGGTGTGTTTTGTTGTGGTGGTGTGTGTGTTGTGTGGTGTGTGTGTTGTGGTGGTGTGTGTGTTGTAGTGGTGTGTGTGTGTGGTGGTGTGTGTTGTGGTGTGTGTGTGTTGTGGTGGTGTGTGTTGTGTTGTGTGTGTGTGTTGTGGTGGTGTGTGTGTTGTGGTGTGTGTGTGTTGTGGTGGTGTGTGTGTGTTGTGGTTGTGTGTGTGTGTTGTGGTGTGGTGTGTGTGTTTGTGGTGGTGTGTGTTGTGGTGGTTGTGTGTGTGTGTTGTGGTGGTGTGTGTGTTGTAGTGGTGTGTGTGTTTGCTTGGTGGTGTGTGTGTTGTGGTGGTGTGTGTGTTGTGGTGATGTGTGTGTTGTGGTGGTGTGTGTGTGTGTTGTGGTGGTGTGTGTGTGTTAACCAGTGGTGTGTGTGTGTGGTGGTGTGTGTGTTGTGGTGGTGTGTGTGTTGTGTGGTGTGCCAGGCAATACGTAACTTCTA
>NW_024718467.1:0-27205 GCF_018991925.1 Homarus americanus
CTGTTGGGTGATCACATACCGACCAATCTCACCTGTCAGACCCAGGACCTACCAGACCAGTTCAACTCCTCAAAACTAGACATAATGATACGAAAGGCCAAGAGCCAAGGTGACAAATTACACAACTTACCACCTAGCCAAAAGAAACTACTTAGTGGCTCAATCAAACCATTAAATGGTTCGAACCGGTTTGAGTAAACCTTGTTTTGTACCCAGTCCAAGTACTCCAGATGGGAAGCACTTCACTCTTGAGGATCGTTACAGGAACGGACCGTCTAGACTCTAGATATCTGAACGACCTTCTTAAAAACCCAATTTATTTATTTGCCTGATTTACCTTCTTCTCGCAATGGCCAGGAACTTCAGCTCATTGTCAACAAACACATCTAGGTCCTTCTCACATTCAGTCTCAAATAGTGCAGTTTCTTCATCCTGTTGGGACATATGATACACTCTTACGTTGGTACGCCCCAGGTGCATCCTCTACACTTCGTGACATTGAATCTCAGAAGCCATTTCTTCGACCATTCTTGGAGCTCACAAAGATCCTTCTGCAGCTCTCACAGTCCACATAGTTCTTGATTTCCCGAAATAACTTGGCGTCATCGGCTTTATCATCTTGGTCTGTGCTCCTTCCACGTCACCCCGTTTGGTCCCCGAGATATGCTAGGGACTGTATGTTGGTTGAAAATTTTCAAAGGATGGCCACCAGACTGGTGCCTGCACTTCGGCACTCAACTACCCTGAGAGATTGGAGCGCCTGAACTTGCCTAGCTTATACTACAGACGGGCAAGGAGCGACCTAATTAAGGTGTATAAGCATCCCAAGGGCAACTATTCAGTCGAGTGTCCTACGAGCTGGCGGACGCTCCGCCCCACAAGGGGTCACAGCTCAAGATTGAAGAAGACGCAGGTCCAAAAACTGTGGGGCAACTTTTCGGAGTGAGAGTTGTGAACTCTTGAACAATCTACAAGAAAGTGTTGTGACGGCACAGAGTGAGCTTCAAGACCAGACTTGACCAACACTGGAGCAGGTTCAGTACATTCAGGAGCCGGTGGCCCAGAACTTGCCAACAGTGCGTAACAGAGACGTGACCGATCGCCCAACTAACGAGCCGATCAGTGGTGAAGATGATAAAAGAAAAGAAAAAATAATCAGCCAAGAAGAGTAGAAAAGTGCAGCAGAAAGCTTCAGGCTGATCAGCCTGACATCCCAAATATGTA
This sequence comes from Homarus americanus, assembly GCF_018991925.1. Taxonomy (NCBI): domain Eukaryota; kingdom Metazoa; phylum Arthropoda; class Malacostraca; order Decapoda; family Nephropidae; genus Homarus; species Homarus americanus. Next base: position 1,225 of record NW_024718467.1, read on the forward strand.
AACTCTGAGAAAATTATGAGAGACGTCATCATCCAACACTTGACCGAACATAGTCTTTGCAACGCATCACATGGCTTCGTAAAGAGAATATCTTGCCTGACGAACTTTGTTTCCGTGAAACCCGAACGTCATATGTAGACCAAGGCGTTTGACAAAGTCTCACATGGACGACTAGCTTCTAAGATCCAGGCAAAAAAATGATTTGGATAAATAGCTGACTCGAAGACAGGCAAACAAAGGGTGGTAGAAACGAAGTATTTTCAGAATGGAATAAAGGTTGTTAGTGGAGTACCACAAGGATCTATTCTTGTACCCAACCTATTTGTGATCCATATAAACGACATAGTTAAGTTTGCGGATGACACGAATATATATTGAAGATATCAAGTCATGCAAAAAGATTGTGGAGTTGTTCAAATGGTTTCGAGACTGGCAAATGCTTTTAACATTACAAATGTAAGACTGCATGCATCAACCCTATTCAAAAGGGAGAATATATGAACGTTATAGAGCACGTGTGGGCATACATGGTCAATACGTGAAATGGAATAAGAACGGACCATCAATCAACTTATGGTGCACATTAATAGACAGTGGGAATACTACAGGGTAGACCAGAGCTGTTGCGTGATCTTTGTGGCATCCATGCCACAGGGCTGTTGGACTGGCTTAATTGAATAATTTTGCTGACAATAAACTTATGTTATGCATAATTTATGTCAGCTATAGAATAATTTTTTTGAATCATTGTTTTATTTTTAACTGTAAATTTATCTACAAAGATATTGAGTGTACTATATATAATATTAAGTAGGCAACATTTATGGTTACCTATACAAGTATAACTAATAATTAAATATTATCGTGCTACTTTTCTCTTATTTTTCGATCAAACGCTAATCAATCGGTGTTGTGACCTACTTTTTAGTAACACACTTTTATATTAGTTGTATCGCCCATATGTCATACTCCCATCATGTCATCCATTGTAAGGATCCAGCCATGGTTACGCAGTAGACACTATGATAAAATCATTATCACAAGGGTGATAAAGCATTTTCTTATGAACTATATTATTCATCACATTCATGCTTAGTTTTCTGGCTAACATTCTGAGGACAATACAGCTTGGAGGATTCTGATATAGATGCTAACCCAGCCACCAAACACACACTGCACTATGTCAGGATTATCTAATAATGATGTAACCTAGTATGTCAAATAATGTAAAACTAGCTTGAGTAAAGTGTCTCGTGAATTAACTAACAAAAAATTACATGCTTCCCTATTCCTTATTGAGAAATGGAAGTATCAGAGCGCAATTGTTGAACTGCGAGGCTGCGTGTGTGTGTGTGTGTGTGTAGGAGGAGGAAGGAGGCGATGGATGGCCGGACAGCTGACCTGTCGTCCAGTTGACTGTAACGAGAACTTTCGTCCTGAACTGTACGTCCCAGTCTGAATTACTGTATGCAGGCATGGAAACTATACTCCAGAAAGACCTAACATTCCTAGAAAAGGTGCAACACCGAGCCATGTCGCCTTGTTTATCCAGATAGACTGAGGGACTTATGGCTAACAAGACAACAATACAGCAGATCTCCTTGAAACTTAAAATCTTTAAAGCGATGAAAACGCGAGCACGAGCCTTTTGTGATGTCATGCACCACCAACACGAGGGACATAACTACAAGCTCGCCAAGTTATCATGCGGAGGAACATTATCATAAAGAAATACTTAGTCACCCTGAGGCTGGTACACCTATGGAAAGGGCTACCAGCCCAAGCCTTAGAATCGAGACCAGTATTGGGTTTCAAAATAGCCAGTCATTGACAAAACTATGATGAACAATGAAGGATCAGACAGAGCCACTGGCCTCCTTCCATAGGTATGGTCACCTCTAGTTTGGTAGGTCATAAGGTAAATATAGTTGATAACATAAATACTCTTGAGAACGTATTTTTGTTCTTTTTATGCTACAGACACCCGGAGGAACCGTATCCTAGGTGCTCGTTATGTACACATTAAGCTATATTCAAAGTTCCTGAAAATTATTGTTTTCACATGTGAAAAATCGGCTGTGAAAATTTTCACAACTTATGTCCTTAACCTTTTATGTCGATTGTCGCATTTTTTATTTTATTCTGGCTTCCGCCAGACGATTTAATTCAGCTTAGGGAACCTCCAGGAACTAAAGGGTTAAATGCAATTGAAACGAAAGCTTTTGTGTTTTGTTTTAAAAATTATGAATATGATATACTGGAAAATTAAATATTTGTGGAAATTTTCGTCTGATTTCGAGCAGAATGCGATTGGATTGAAAGTTCTAGAGTACTAAACCGTTTCATTAAAAATATAACGAACTCCGAAAATCGAATATCAACCAACCGCCCAACTGGCTAATAAGACAAATCGAGAGTAAAGCAACTTCATATATTGGAATTGCAGATGATTCATTATATTTAAGGTGTTTAATTTATGACTTTTCTAACAATCATTATGGTATTGTTTTCAATTACATCATTTTACGGACAACCATCTGTAACTGCTGGAGAGACGTTATTCCCAAATGAAGAATAAGACATTTTACTAGAGATTATCGTCAGCTACGATGATTGATTGAAACTCTGATAATATGTTTCGACGACAAATTACGAACCAACATAACATAATATAACCTTACATAATATAACCTAATTCGCCATCGAGGTTTCTCCTATAAGATGTGCCCAGAGTAGGATGACTCACCTCAGGCTTCTTCTTCTACAAAAGGCTCTTATGAGGCGAGTTAGTGACTTCAGCGTCCTTGACTGACAGCAGCATCATCATCATCATCACCACGGTCACCATACAACACCACTGATGCTGTTAGGGTGAGGATAGAGTATTACAGGATGAGCCAAGTGATACAGTAACAGAAAGTAATACAATATCAGTGATAAGTAACATTGATACAGTAACAGTGATATTGTAGCATTAAAGCGAAGGAGTAACAGTATATATAGTTACAGTAGTACATTAACAGTAACAATGATGCAGTAAGTGGTACAGTAACAGTTGTGCGGTAACAAGGATACAGTAACAGTGGTAAAGTAACGGTGGTTGAGTAATAGTGGTAGAGTAACAGTGATTGAGTAACACTGGTAGTCACATTGATGCAAGTAGTGATGCTTAACAGTGTTCGAGTAACAGTGATAAAGCAACAGTGTGTAATGAGACAAATCTCAGAAGAATATTACATATAGGTAGAATATTGATAGTATAAGAGTATAAAGAGAGGAAGATTTTGGTAGCGTGGCCGTGATAGTTATTTACACTGTCAGTACACTTATCGTATCTTATACGTCAATACACATCTATTACGTCTTAGGGCGACTTCTCAAACACCGCTTCGTTACAACTCTATATTAATTACGAACATGACATGGTCACATTAATAACACCTTCTATTGAAGTTACTAGGACATTATATTTACGTTACTAGGACATCATATTACGTTACTAGACACTCTGATTCTCGGACACGAACATGAAATGAATACACTTCCCACGTAGTAACTCATCCCATGGAAAGCTCTGACAAACACTCACGTGACCTAGGGAGGCCTAGCAGGTAGTCCTGGGTTGTCTCTATGGAGACTGCTTAGCTGGCAGGAAGTTGGGTCCTGACCAGGGGCCGGCGGCTTGCCTCCGGCCCCTGACTTCTCTCGAGCAGGACTCGGGACTTGGTAGCCCTTCTTCGTTACAAGACACACTCTCTCTCTGTCTCTCTCTGGCTCTATCTCTGGTATCTCTCCTGAGGGAGACTCGGACGTCCTCTATATTGGGAGGCGAGCCGTCAGGTTGAGCTGGTCCGGGGGGGCGCGGCGAAGGGTCTCTACATTTGACCTGGCCAATGTGAGGTCAGGTCTGGACTTTCAGATGTAGGTTGTGTGTATTTTGGGAGAGAGTCGGCCGGTGCCTTCTTACATGTTTGTTGTGGTGCCGTGTCACATGGAGGAGCCTGGCTGATTTATAACCCTTGGTCAACCGTGAGAGTTACCCTCACTTGACCTCCCTAATGTCGGGTCAAGTTTGGACTGTCTCTGAGATGCAAGCTGCGGTCTGACAACCCATCACTACAAGTGGTAGAGGAGCAATATACGGTAACAGTGACACAATAACAGTGGTAGAGTAACAGTGGTAGAGTAACAGCGATACAGTAACAGTGGTAAAGTAACAGTGATATAGTAACAGTGGTAGAGTAACAATGATGCAGTAACAGTGATATAATAATAGCTATACAGTAAGAGTGATACAGAAACTGATACAGTAACAGTAGTAGAGTAACACTGATACAGTAACAGTAATAGAGTAGCAGTGATAGGGTAACAGTAGTAGAGTAACATTGATAGAAGTGATACAGTGACAGTGATACAGTAACAGTGATACAGTAACAGTAGTAGAGTAACAGGGATACGGTAACAGTAGTAAAGTAACAGTTATACAATAACAGTAATACAGTAAAGGTGATGAAAAACGGTGATGCAGCAACAGTAGTAGAATACAGTGATACAATAACAGTGATACAGTAAAAGAAATACAGCAATAATGCAGTAACAGTGATAGAGTAACAGTGATACAGTAACAGTGATAGAGTAACAGTAGTAGACTAACAGTGATAGAGTAACAGTGGAGCGGAACCAAGACCTCAGATAATGTCCACATAGAACTCGGCAGAGGAGCGTCAGGAGGATTCAGTGTTCGTGCTCAACAAACCCTCGATCCAGATGTTCAACAGTCTTGACCTGCAGCTTCAACGTGTCCATTCACCTGGGAGTGGTGAAGGGCGAGGTCGACAACTGACTCCCCCAACGGTCATAGTTCCAGAACTCGTGGCTGGTGAACAGGGTCCTCCATCAGTCCTAAAACAGGAGGAACACCCCTCTATAATCAATGCCTGAAATCCGGATCGTAGCAGTAGCCGTTGTATCACTACCACGGGGACAACAACAGGCCATCCAGACAATCGGTCGGCAATGACGAGAACTTCCCTGCACAAAGTCGGCAAACACAGACTCAGAAAGGGTCTTCAAGGTTATCGTCGCACATTAAAAGTTCTATTGCTGGCTACCAGGTTGCCAGAATCTAGCACAGCTCCACAGGCACGGACGGTACTTACAATCACCGCGTCGATCCGGGCCAAAAATACAGTCTACTTCGCCGTCGCGTGGCCTCCCACTCCTCGATAACAGCCATTAAAACGGAGGTCCGTCAACAGCATGCGGGACAGCAGGAATGACTACAAATGGACCATACAAGGCAGTCTCCACGTCACAATAGAATCTCAAGCGCTATCTTCCCAGTACAGGGAGATGGCGATTCATGAAAGGTCATTATCGGTTAGATAAATCCTGGGACACACAGTCAACCAGGCCGAATATAAGAAGGTCGGCCGCTCTGATGCGAGAATCTTCAAATGTGTCTACATCAGTACTGCCAGACTCTTCTGATGCTAGGCCTAATGAACTACAGTCAGAGATGCAACAGCTGTAGAACAAACCATCTCGTCACCTCTTAAGCCAGGAGAACTACAAAAAGAGCAAGGAACAAAGAACTCCAGCATGCTTAAGCACCACACGCCACACACGTGAAGAAAAGGCAAACTTCTCTTACAAAACCCGTTGAGCGAGTTCTCTGCAACCAAGTAGTGATTGATAATGCGTAAAAGAGGCGATGATCCGTGAAGGTGAAGTGCTTTCTATCAAATCCGGACTTCGCAATCCAAAACAACACTCAACATCCCCAGCTCAATCACCGTGGCATATCGGGTCTCAGCGTCCGAAGAACTCACGGATCCACACTGAATCAACAGGTTGTCACACCCGCACATGGTCCTGCCAGAAGGCGTAACCAACACCGCCGTGGGAGTCTGAAGGCGTCATCCGGAGGACATTGAAGGTAAGGCTTCGTCAAGCAACAGGCAGGACAGGTGGACTCTAACAGGCAGAAACCCAACTGGAAAGGCCTCTTGATAATCCTAGAGTCCACAAGAGATGTCCTCCTAGAGGCTCAGCAAGGAAAACGTAACAGCACAGGCTACGCCTGAGAATGTCAGGTGAAATTCAACAGCTGATCAGACCAGACCCAAAACGGAGTCTGTCAGGTTGGCAGGGGTTAAATCCTGATTCACTTAATTTCTCCAGGTCAGCTGCTAATCCTGATCACTTAATGTACCCCACAAAGTTCACTGATGGTGCAGCAGACTCAAACTGTCACGCGTTAAAATATACATGCCGACATCTGGTGCAGACTTCATATATTCAGGAAGAAGTGCGACAAAATAGTCTTCATCACGGGTAAAATATCATCAACCACCTTGACCAATTCGTGACTCCTTGAGGGCAAAAGCCACCACGTTGACAGAATGCATCCTAGTGACAAACCCATGGGGCCTCCGCAATATGATATCTTCCATAATGAATGATAGATGTAATCAGTCACTAGTCTTCTTCAGCCAACTCGATCTGCAATAACCCATAAGGCGATCCATCATTGTAAAACTTCGCCTTCGAAGTCACATTTCGAACAACTCACCGAATTATGGGTGAAGATTAGGCTGGACAGAAACAGCAATTAGATACTGACCAATCGGTGCGTGATCCATTACTCCCCACGAGGTTTGGCGACAGGACAGAAGGTGGCACCAAGGTGAAGATCATCTCCGGCAAGCAATGATTCCCTGAGCAACCATGAGTCAAGCTCTTGTCTAACCAAACTCGCCTTAGGCGTGAAGAATCAAACGAGGTGTGGATATAAAGGGTGGCACCATCAGCGTAATCGGTGTGGATCCCCAAGATTCTTCGTAATAACCGTCAGCAACTCAGCACGAAAGAATAGAAACTCTTGCATCAGGGACGATCGTTAGTAGAATGGGAGTTCAACTTCAACCTGTTGACATGGGTGACCTTTAAAAATAGGTTTAGAAATTCACAAATAATGCCAACTCTTGACAACAATATAATCATGAGTCGGGATCATGCATGGTATCATCTGGGCTGGAGCTGCTTGCAAAATTAAGTGTGGAATCTAAGCTGGAACCGTCTTGACCATCAGCTGTCGGTTTCGTTTGTCTGAGGAGGGCTGTAGGTTGCTCCGGTATTCCCCAAACTTGCTGAGTGTTGCTGGACCCAATTCACAGAGACGTCAGCACCAGGTGTCAGGTAACATCTGAAGACTGGATGACAAGTTACCGTAGAAAAACGACTGCTGATGTGCTCAAGCGTCGTGTCAATAGAACAATGTTACGACGGCAGGAACGACTGGACACAGCGATCTTGATGCTCTGGCATTAGAAGAGGCGCCAGCACTACTTGAGGATAACTTGGATCCTTGGTAGTGTCCTCTGTGTCTTCACCAGACAACTTTGTCACAATATGGCCGCACGACCACAAAGTCTGCACTGAACTTTGCTAGCAGGGCATGACTGTGTAAGCCCAGTGACCTGGCGGTCGCAACTTCTGCACACGCTGAGCAGCTGGGCACTGGGGAACGTCATCATCGCACGGCTGTTACACAGCTACTGCGGTGTAGCTGGAGAGTGAAAGGGTAGAAGATACTGTATTTATACTTTACCCCTGTAAAAAACCGCCCTCACCTGGTCAGGTTGTGAACGTAAAGCTGAAGTCGCACACCTGGCGGCCTTGTACGCTCGACATTTTGTAACTACATCTTGAAGGGAGGAAGTGGGGTCAAGTGAAATGAGACGCTGAACTAGCTCTTCATCTCGAATACCCGTTAAAATAATTGTCTTGAGTTGTGTCTCTTCACAGACTTGAGAATTTCCAGGAAAAACATCAACTTCCTCTGAACATCTCTTGAGTCTTACAAAAAATGCATCAAAAGATTCTCCATCAAGCTGCTTACATTGGAGGAGTTCTCTTCTTTTAAGTGCTTCATTGCGCTGTCCCTAAACATGTTCCTGTAACTTGTCAAGCACGGCCTCTACAGTCAGAGTTTTCGTAGGAGGCACTTGAAGTGTGTGCTCGAGAGTACGTTGTGTCTCTAAGGACAAGCACATACGAAGCTGTATCATCTGTTTAGGCTGTGGTAAACTTGACAGGTCAACCATTGTTGCATAGTCTTGCCAACGTCGACGCCATTCCCGAAATATCTGATAAGAAGCGTGAGACTTCAGAGAGGGAGGCGTTTGTGCTGCAGCCTTTTGAGGAATTGTTGATCCGACTCTGGGAAATGAGGTACCAGTACCTCTAGTCGTATCAGCATTAGTAGTAGCAGAAGAATCTTGTGCAGTAGACCGTTGTGGGGAGGCTAACAGAGAAATCAAGACTTCAAATCTGGCTTGATCCTCTCTTCTTCTCAGGTCATCCTCACTTCTACGTATATCTTCTAGTTCTCTGCGTCTTTGTTCATCTTCATGGCGTCGTCTTTCAGATTTTCCGTACCGAATTTCTTCCTCTTCTCTCCTTGCAACATAGTCCTGGCGTCGAGAAGTTTCCATCCACTTAATCAGTTGAAGGAGATCTGTGGACGCAGGCACCACAGGAGAGCTTGCTCGCGACGAACGAGGAGATTCTGTGGGTGATTGGGCGTTGTCACTGTGGGGAGCGTGGGGCCTGAGTGTGGATGGGGAGAGGTCTCCCAAGCTTAAACTCATAACCCCATCGTCCAGGGTATCATTTTGATCCCTGTGAGACATGCCGACAGCTTCTGTACTCTATCTGTGCAAAGACCGGGTCAACCCCTCATAATCTATGCATAGAATTACAGAAGTCTAAAGTAATTCGCAAGAATTTAATATAAAGTGGGTCTGTGAATGCGTTTGTGTGTGTGTGTGTGTATGGCTCATTGCCGGGAGGCTTGGTGCGCGCTGGGCAGAGTTGCGCGGTCAGTTACCCTATGACCGGAGACGAGAGTGCACGTACTGCTGGGCAAGTTCCCTCAGTCATCTGACTGCAGTTTGCACAGACAATTCTGATTAAAATACACAACACAGCACTTCACAAAACACTTCACTTCACAGCACAGCACTGTACACAGCATAGCACTTCACAACACTGTAAGTCCTGAAGCTTGTAGTCTGGCTGTAAATCCTTGAAGCTGAAGACGAGACGCCATTAACACAGTCCGGCGGGAAGGCTTAGTCCTCTGAATCTCACTGAGAAATCTCACTGCGCCATCTATGTTTGTCTTTGGTACCCCCAAAATGTTCTACACTACTGAGGGTATACACAAACACTTGTTATCTTGAAAATAGGTTCTTATTCTCGTACGGGAGATATACAGGGGAACTAATAAGACAGAGCACTTCCACACCTTAAGGACTGGTGATCTCCACTCTCTGTATCACTGCGCGCTGGCATGTACAGATGCCAGCATTCACAAGCTGAATACATAAAATGTAAATATGATAATTCATATACATAACATGGTGCATAATAAATGGAAATATTACATAGGATTAATACATGTTCTGTAATACTTTACTATACATAATTAATAGAGTAATATAAGAATACACAGCTTAAGGTACTACTTCGTGTCCATATTATACATTAAGGGAGACTTGAGTTATGTGTTGATCGAAATGACTCAGCAAAAGGAATTCTGGAATAATGATACTGACACTACACATAATTATAGACTTACACTACACATAATCATAGACTTACACTACACATAATCATAGACTTACACTACACATAATCATAGACTTACACTACACATAATCATAGACTTATACTACACTTAATCATAGACTTACACAACACATAATTATAGACTTACACTACACATAATTATAGACTTACACTACACATAATCATAGACTTACACTACACATAATCATAGACTTACACTACACATAATCATAGACTTACACAACACATAATTATAGACTTACACTACACATAATTATAGACTTACACAACACATAATCATAGACTTACACAACACATAATCATAGACTTACACTACACATAATCATAGACTTACACAACACATAATCATAGACTTACACTACACATAATTATAGACTTACACAACACATAATCATAGACTTACACAACACATAATCATAGACTTACACTACACATAATCATAGACTTACACAACACATAATCATAGACTTACACTACACATAATTATAGACTTACACTACACATAATCATGCAACAAAAAGTTAACAGAATCACTGTTTAGCTTAGTTTAGGTTAGTGTGTGTTAGAGTTTAATATAGGTCAGGTTGTAATTTGTTATGTCGTATGTTATGTTGGGTTAGGTTGAGTTAATGTATCGTAAGGCCTCGGTTAGGTTGAGTTAATGTATCTTAAGGCTTAGGTTAGGTTTGGTTAATGTATCTTAGGGCCTAGGTTAGGTTGAGTTAATGTATCTTAGGGCCTAGGTTAGGTTGAGTTAATGTATCTTAAGGCCTCGGTTAGGTTGAGTTAATGTATCTTAAGGCCTCGGTTAGGTTGAGTTTATGTATCTTAAGGCTTAGGTTAGGTTTGGTTAATGTATCTTAGGGCCAGAGGCTTAAGGCCTCTTGAGAGTTAATTATGCCTTGCCATGTAATGAAGGTTAAATGAGAGCGGTTAGGTTGAGTTTATGTATCTTAAGGCCTAGGTTCGGTTGAGCTAATGTATCTTGGCCTAGTTAGGTTGAGTTAATGTATCTTAAGGCCTAGGTTCGGTTGAGCTAATGTATCTTAAGGCTTAGGTTAGATTTGGTTAATGTATCTTAGGGCCTAGGTTAGGTTGAGTTAATGTATCTTAGGGCCTAGGTTAGGTTGAGTTAATGTATCTTAAGGCCTAGGTTAGGTTGAGCTAATGTATCTTAAGGCTTAGGTTAGGTTTGGTTAATGTATCTTAGGGCCTAGGTTAGGTTGAGTTAATGTATCTTAGGGCCTAGGTTAGGTTGAGTTACCGTATCTTAGGGCCTACGTTTGGTTGGGTGAACGTATCTTAGAACTTACCTATCTTGTAGGCGTAGACAGCATTGGTGCGGTTGAAGGGGGCTAGTGTCTGGGGTCCCTTGTCGTCCAGGAAACACTGGTATGTTCCTGCGTCAAGTGGCAGTGAGGACCAGGCCGCACAGGCGGTCAGTGTGAAGCACAACATCTTACACTTGCCTGGCATGAGAGAGAGAGTCATACAAACAGACGGAAGAAAGACAGAGAGAATGGCAGATACAAAGTGACATAGACAACCACAGCAACAGAGCCCAAGAGACGGAGAAAAAGGCATACAGAAAGAAAGAGAAGCAAAGAGAGAGAGAGAGAGAGAGAGAGAGAGAGAGAGAGAGAGAGAGAGAGATACATTAACAAAGAGATATATAATCATCTATGTCGCCTCAAAATACCCAGCACAATTACCTAAACTACATGAGATCATTTAGAACACTTACAATGACTGGTGACGTTGGCTGTGTAAATCGCTTCATTCGTATCGAAGGTCATGTCCATCGCTACTATTACCTTTATTTCGAAGGTCAGTGCCAAGTGAGTTCCCCACAAACACAAGAGCGCCACCTGCCACCCCATCAGCCTCATGTTGTCACCTGTAAGAAACTACTGTGCGTTAGAAGGACAAGTAATTACTTACTTCACTAACTTACCTCAACTCAGTCCATTCACCTTATTCACCTCACTCGCCTGAAGGGATTAGTACACCAATATGAACTTCCTACAGTGTTCATTTATAAGGAAAGCCAAGCTCTATCGAATATTGCTAAAACTGAGCCACATGCATCATTTACGTCATTCACCCATTGAGTCAAGCACTGCTGGAATTAACTGATGCGCACTATCCCCGATATCGGACCTCTCCTCCACCCTCTGAAAGAAGCCATCAGGGTTCCTTTAATTCCAATTCTAGTGGAAAGTCTTCACTTAACCCCAGCATTTAGGCCACTCCTTGCATTATTACCGAGACTGGGAGGAATGGGAATCACAACTAATCCAGAGGAGCTTGCTGCCACCGAATTTCAGAACTCTGACAAACTCACAGCAGCCCTCACTAAGCACATAGTAGCACAGAATGCAGCAAGTGAAGTGGATACTAACGAATTAAACAAGATTCGACGTTGCATTGCGACCAAACGGCAGCACACCAAAAGTGATGAACTTCAACAAATGATGCAGCAATTGTCAGAGATATTGACAAAAAAGTAGCTATACCGCAAGAGGTAGGCGCCTCGAACTGGATAACAACTTTACCGATACAGGCAAAAGGCTTCAACCTTAACAAACAAGAATTTGCAGATGCTATTGCTTCCCGTGCATGAGGCATGACGAAGTAAGGAATCTCACAGGGAATATGTTGAAGGAAATCTGCCACGACGTCACGGTGGGACCGACTCTCCCTCCACTCCATCCATTGGACGGTGAGAATCCCCCTCACAGGACCTCAAACACATCCAATGAAGCCTGTGTGGACGTCAGTGCTCGAGGATTCTGGACGCGGGGATGGCGAGCCTTCTTTAACATCAAGATTTTCGACCCCATTGCTGCATGTCAGCTTAACCTAGCTCTCGAGGCTGCATACAAGAACAAAACGAATGACAAGAACAGGGCATAGCTGAGAGAATTCAAAATTTGGATCAAGGCAGTTTCACTCATCTGGTGTTCATAACCTCTGGTGGGATGAGGCCAAGTGCAAAATACTTCTATGCAAGACTGGCCAGAAGCCACATTGCAGCCTGGTTGAGATGTCGAGTGTCCTTCTCTCTGCTTAGGTCTGCATTGCTCTGCTTCAACGGGAACGAGATCTTCGCTCCCAAAGCCAACAACAGTCACAGATATTGACTAAGAGGCAACAGTCTCTGAATGCTGCATAGATCTGCGGCTTAACTAACTCAGCCAGGGTGGCTAATTTTGTATTAGGATTTTACTTAATATTAAGGTAATTGTTCAAATTCTACGTGGTTCCTGACGGCTCAATGAAACACAGTCTTCACAGATGCAGTATACTGGGAGAGGTCTGTACAGTGGTGCAGCAGGAAACAATCTGTATATGATCACGAAACCTCGTGCTCAGACATCCAACTTCATTCACACCGCTAGGTGGCAGCACTCATGCACGAGTCAATCACGCCACTAGAGGACAGCACTCGTGCACACGCTCATTCACGCCATACAGTGGTTCACTTGCTCGGCTCGTTCGCATTACATAAACACCACACAGTAATAAAATGGTGGCGAAGGTGTGAGTATTGGGGGAGGCTGGAGGCCACGTTTATAAAAAAAAAATTACTTCAAACACATCCAATGAAACCCGGGTAGACGTCAGTACTCGATGATTCTGGACGCGGGGACGGTGAGCCTTCTTTGACACGAGGATTTTCGACCCCATGGCCGCATGTCACCGAAACCTAGCTCTTGATGCTGCACAAAAGAGGAACGAGAATGACAAGAACAGGGAGTAAGGGAAGAGAGTTCAGAATGTTGATCAAGGCAGCTTCATTCTTCTGGTGTTCACAATCTCTGGCGGGATGGGACCAAGTGCAAGATGATTCTACGCAAGACTGTCCGAGGTGTTATCTGAACAGAAGCAGCAGCCCAGAAGCCACGTTGCACAGCCTGGTTGAGATGTCGACTGTCGTTCTCTCTGCTTACGTCTGCATTGCTTTGCCTCTGGGGAACGAGATCTTCGGCCCCCCAAGCCGACAACGGTCGCAGATATTGCTTTTGATGCAACAGTCACTGAATGAAGCATATGGATGCGGCTTGACTAACTCAGCACAGCTAGGGTAGCTACTTTTGTTTTAGGATATTTAATTTTAAGGTAATGAAATGGCGGAGAAGGTGTGGCTGTTGGGGGAGGCTGGAAGCCACGTTAAAAAAAATAGTAGTGGTAGTTGTAGTAGGTAGTTTTAGTAGTAGTAGTAGTAGTAGTAGTAGTAGTAGTAGTAGTAGTAGTAGGCTTATAAAGGTGGGGGAAATGGCAAGAAGAATTATTTGTTAACGCATTAGAGGTGGTCAATGATGATGTTAGGACAGCAGCAGGGAACCTGCAAGGTTGTGCTGGCCACCAGGCGGGAGGAAAAGCTGCCACAAAAAAGATATTTGAGCAGTATGACTCGTAATCCCATCAAAAATAATCTTAATATGTAATTACAGAATGATTAAACTGAAATGTTTATAATATTATATATACTTATAGGAATGTAGTACATGTCAATGAACATTTACATTTTTCCCGACACTTTGAATAGTCTAGTCTGTCAAGTCATGTGGTCGCCTTGGGAATGTATTGTAGATTGTAGCCATATAATGTGACAACACTGCCCACGTGACCAGTAGGCTACTATGATGCCTCAGTTGCTTCTCCACCACCAGAGGCCCTTCGTGTTCTACCTCGAGGCAGTGTTTGGAGGCAAGTTATCAGCACTAAAGTATACTCCTGCGCTCTTGGATATTTTGCATTATTTACTGCCTATAAAGCTTGGCTTCACCCGTTAACCAATTTGATATACTCACTTCAGTGGGCAGTGTTCAAGTCAAAGCTGAATTTTTCAGTTGATTCTTAATACGTAGATTCTATATAATCAAATGTTACTTAGTTTCTTGTAGCTGTAATCGTGAAAGTAATTGTAATCCAGGGAAATTATAATCATGTAATTATAATTGTAATCTAATGTAGAATATCAGTGTATTAATAAACCAAATAAAAAATATAGATACTTGAATTATGTGATCCAAACCTTAATCAATAACAATTGCTTTTGAACAGTTAGAACCGATTTTGTTCAATTTAGTATACTTGGATTGGGTCAAGGTCAGGTTAGGGTATAAGGAAAAACAGAGAAAGGGAGGACAGAGACGGGATAAGGGAGAACAGAGTAATAGGATAAGGGAGGACAGAGAGGGGATAAAGGAGAAAACGGAGAGAGGATAAGGGAGGACAGAGAGGGGAATAAGGGGAGACGAGAGAGAGGATAAGAGAGAATAAAGAGAAGGATAAGGGTAGACAAAAGAAAGAGGATATGGAAGAACAGAGAGGATAAGTGAAGGATGGGGAGATCGATTACGGAGGTGAAGGTAAACGAGGAACAGAATATAGGAAAGTAGGAGGATAAAGAAGGAATTGGAGGTAAGGTGAGATAGAAAAGGAAAAGTGGAGACGGGAAGGAAGGCAGGAGGAAGAGGTGAAGACAAAAGGAAGGAGTTTTTATTGCATGTACTCCTCCACTTCACTTATATTGTCACGCTATCATAATTTTTATTTGCTTTTCGTTTATTACTAATGGCATTATCCCCCCCCCCCCCCTGCCTCCCTCCTTCCCTCCACCTCAGGCACCCCAGTAACTATGGAAACATTGACCTGTTGATTCCATGTGTTTACCGGTACCTAGCTACTGTCTCGACGCTCCCGGCACTGTTGAGATTGGAAGAGACAGGCTGACCGATGGAAATTAATCTTGAAACAGTTTATTTCGCCGGAGAACTACAGATACAGAGTGGGCAAAAACAAAATTGATATGGGTGAGCCAAGTGAGAGCCTAAGCTCTCTTAGTGGCTCCGCATAATATATACTGTACATTTATCTCACGGAATATTATAAGAACATAAGAACATAAGAAAATAAGGAGTCTGCAATAGGCCGGTTGGCCTGTGCATGGCAGCTCCTGTCGAGAGTTACTACCACTCTCTATCATCCATGAATCTATCTAGCCTCCTTTTGAAACTTTCCAGAGTTCCCGCACTTACTACAAAGTTGCTAAGCTTGTTCCACTCGTCCACCACCCTATTTGTGAACCAGTTTCTTCCTATCTCCCTCCTAAACCTAAACTTATCCAACTTGAATCCGTTGCTCCGAGTCCTATCCTGCTCGGATATTATAAGAACTTTATCTATATCCCCTTTATTGATTCCTTTCACCCACTTAAATACTTCTATCATCTCCCCGCACTCTTCGTCTTTCTAGGGAATGCAAGTTAAGTTTCTTTAACCTATCCTGATATGGAAGGTTTCTAAGTCCCGGAATCATTTTTGTCATTCTTCGCTGCACCGACTCTAGTGAATTTATATCCTTTCTATAATAGGGGCACCAGAACTGAACCGCATAATCGAGGTGCAGCCTCACTAGCGCAAGATATAGTTGCAATAAGACCTCTGCACTCTTGTTACTTACACTTCTAGATATAAAACCCAATACTCTGTTTGCCTTATTTCGAACATTAACGCACTGTTTTCTAGGCTGTAGGTCCGGGCTTACAAGTACCCCTAGGTCTCTTTCACAAGTCGACTTCTCTAGGTTGATGTTGTTAAGGCTGTATACATTATAAGTATTTGTTCTTCCAATATTAAGTACGCTGCACTTGCTGGTGTTGAATTTCATTTGCGATTTTTCAGACCACCCCTGCAGTTTATTTAGATCCTCCTGTAATGCATTTGCATCCTGCCCTGTATCATCTGTGTTACTACACGTATCGTGGTGTTGGTAAATACATAATAGAATGTTGCCACGACGATTATATATATATATATGTATATATATATGTATATATATATATATCAACACCTGAACCCGCCAGGATTCGAACCCACGGCCCACGAGCATATTACTGTGACCGGGGAACGATAACCGCTGGACCACCAGGATACTGACAGATGGAGGTGTTGATTGTATGTAGAAGTCCGCGTGCTTTATTGGGCTAATGATATATATATATATATATATATATATATATATATATATATATATATATATATATATATATATATATATATATATTATATATATATATATATACATATTGAACATATAATCAACGACCTCACCAGCCAGGACTCGAACCCTCGACCTAATGCATGAGACCAGGGAACACTACCGACCATACCACAAGAGCACTAAAAGCAGTTCTAGACTATGTGATATTTCACACAAAGCCTGTTCATCGAGCTGATGGCGCCGTGAACCTCTCATTGGGAACTGCCCGTGCTGCTTATGTGGATGTCAGTAGCATTTTACCGAATCCAGCTGGTATGAAACATGAGGTACCATGTATACTTCATTTTTAGTCCATATAACACGCGGACTTTGAACATATAATCAACGACCTCACCAGCCAGGACTCGAACCCTCGACCTAATGCATGGGACCGGGGATCACTACCGACCATACCACAAGAGCATTAGATCGAGGGACTTCGAGTCCTGGCTGGTGAAGTCGTTGATTATATATATATATATATATATATATATATATATATATATATATATATATATATATATATATATATATATATATATATATATATACACAGTTTTACTGTACAGTTGATATACAGTAACTTGATGAATGGGTGGAAACGATAGAACATGGGTTGTGTTGGGGTGAAACAAAGGGACACACATACGGTAGTCAGGCTCCCAAGATGGCAAAATATATAATTATTGCATTGGTAATTTCCGCCAACGTGACAATATACGATATAAGGTTTTCCAATGTTATAGTTAAAGTAAAAAATTTAACATTTTCAATTTAGCAAATTGTTCGTTCGTGTAATAATTATTATTTTTTTAATCTAGATCATTTGTCTGCACAACTTTCTTCTGGGCAATAACCAAGGGCTTTGTTTTAGTGACGCCGGAAGCCCCCCATAGTGTGTGACAATTCAAGTCTTGGTAAACAACATAATAAATTTATTTCATTGCTTCAAGAGTGAGTGAACACGAGTACCATTGTATTTGTGTCTGACCGCGTGGTCTTGTGACTAGTGTTGTCGCCCCCAGGAGTGTAATAAATTAATAAAATAATAAAGAGGGTGAGCGACTGACTAGTGAATTGAATTGTAACAGTTTATTTAGCCAGAAAAACACAGATACAGAATGGATAATAATAGCAATTTACGCAGGTGAAGTATAATTTGTTTATTTACTGAAGATATTTGTTTTAGCTCATAAAATTCATACAAATTACCCTGCCAGAATATAATTTACATTGCTGGAATTCTTATAAGATTGTGATTATTTTAAATATAAACATCATGGAATTTGCATTAGACATACAAATTTTAGATCTAATGTAAGAATTTTCATTAGAAAGAGCCAAAATTTTATCTTTTGTGAAAAATATATGACGTTTATATTCAAAATATTCCTGGTCTTGCAAAGAATCCAGCAATGTCAATTATATTATCTTAACTTTAGTCTGAGGTATTATTTATTACTAAAAATGCAAGCCTAGTGTTTTTTCCCAAACATTTCTCAGAGAAGAAGGAGCCAGTGAGCGTGGGAAGAGGAGGGGGGGGGGGAGGGGGAGTTGAGTCCATTATTTGAATGGACATTAACCGGTGACTGTATTTCTCTTAAATATTAATTGTGTGTGCATTCTACCATAAAATTAAGATGTTATTTTTACTACAACGTAGGTATTGTGTCGGAAAAAGTGGAGTTTGGGGGTCGGCCCAGTCTCTATTTCAATTAATCCCATATGTTCTGTTATTTCATTTACGCGTTTCTCATTTTACGCGGTACTCCGCGGGTTCAATTGACCTCGTAAATGAAGACCCAACTGTATATAAAATTCTCGTGGCCTCTTAGTATTTCAGCTATTACAACACAAATTAGCGGAGCCTTCTTTGTGCGTATTTACAGCTGATTTGCCAGG
Source organism: Homarus americanus (assembly GCF_018991925.1). Lineage (NCBI taxonomy): Eukaryota > Metazoa > Arthropoda > Malacostraca > Decapoda > Nephropidae > Homarus > Homarus americanus. The sequence goes on from NW_024718467.1 coordinate 19,834, forward strand.
CAAAAAGATGACGATGGCAATGTGTGTGATGGAGGGTGCGGGAGGGGGTCTTGAGAATTGCAATTAAAAGCAAGGTAGCGACGTGTCCTCCTAAAATTACGTATTAAGTAATTATTAGATGTTTTAATTGCCTGTATGTTGGCCTGGCGAGTTATAGCTTGGCATTAACATACCTAGGTATTAAGCTAGACGTCACATTCTGAATTGAACAAAAAGTATGTTTTGCTCCACTAAAAACTTTTGGTTTTCGGAATTTCGGATAAGGGATTGTCAACCTGTACATGAAAATGAATAAGGTTAAACTGACTGTGCTGGTGGAGACAAATTTACTTGCCTTCAGTTAGTTTGAGGAATAAATTACATGGTGATTGTAGGATAATAACAACACAGTGAAAGCTTATTATTATAGACTTATAAATATTGCAAGAGTTAGAGAATAATGACATTATTTAGTGAAATAAGTAAGCATAATATTAGGAAAACACAAACAAACGTTATTTCAATATACAGGTATCCCTCGCTATATAAACGCTCACTCTACAAGTATTCCCCAAAAGCATAGGAATAGTATTCTATTCTTACACCCTTTTCTTAATTCAGAATATGAAAGCTATTTTTGCTTAAAGAAATAATGATACCTTAAGGGAATATATAAAATTTGTGTTTTATAAATTTTTTAATGTGTTCGGTACTAATTTACAGTACCTGTAGTTAGGTAAGTTTTTTGTTGTTTGTGAATCGATTTAATATTTTTTTTTTTCATATAATATATTAATCGCTATATGAATGCATATAGCAAGGGGATACCTGTACAGTGAGTTCTGCTATAACGCGTGTTTTGATAACGCGAATTTGCTCTAACGCGATTTATGAATTAGGAACGATATTTGTATAATGCGAACGCTTGTTTGCTATAACGCGATTTTTGCTTACTATTTCTCCAATTTTGTGGTACAGTGGGGTATGCTATAACGAATCTAATTGGTTCTAGAACCTTGTTCGTTATAGCATTCATTCGTTATAGGATTAATCCGTTCCAGGCCCCCAAATACAACCACTTAACACTGAAAAATATAATATAAAATTGTAAAAATTGTAAAAAAGTGCATAAATATGCATCTAAACCCCTGAAATAAAGAATATCATTAATATTTGTAATAAAAAAACAATAAATTAGAAAAAAAATAAAAAATTAAATAATGTTCGTTGTAGGAGTTTCGTTCGTTATAGCATTCTCAATTTTATAGGTAAAACCGTTCGTTATAGGAATATTCGTAGTAGGATCCGTTCGTTATAGCATACCCCACTGTATTAACTGTGAATATAGTAAAGAAGAATATCAACAAGAAGCGTTCTGGTGATAGAATTCCCGGTGATGATCGTAAAAGAAAGGATATAACACTTAAGAGAAGCTCGATTTTATCAACCTCAAAATCACCCTTCTCCCCCATCAAGTAAAGTGTTACATTTACTGTATGATTTCATTATTAGATATGAATGTAACATTTATTTAGACTGTGCTATCCTTTGTGTTAGACTAACTACTAAATTTTTTCGATTTCGAGTAATCTGCACCTAACCCTATTTTCTCCATAAGCCCTGTTATTTCTATTACGCGATTTTCTATTACACGATATTTTATAAGAACACAATTATCGCGTTATAGCAGAACTACCTGTATTCTCATTATCACTTTTGAAAAGAATATGAAAATATTGAGGAAAAAATAACTTGGGGTTTTTGTTTGTAAATCATAGCACGAGACAACACTTTTTTATCTTGACTCTGAACTTTTGTAAACAGAAGCTTTGTAAATTGGGGATTACCTGTACAGTACTTGGAAATTTATAAAATACAATAAAAAGAAAACATAGTCATTATTATATCTTATTTGATGGCACTAACCTCTCTTCCAATGTTGGCAGGGTCAGATATTTTTCTTGTTGCCTTATAAGGAAATCAGAAAATTTGAGAATGCTATCCATGAAGTCAATGGTCTTGATCTTAAATCTGTTGGGGGGAAAAAAAGTTATAGTTTTCATCTTCCCAACGCTGCTGTGTTAAAAACATGTGACTGGTCAAACAAGTGAGCGGGGAAGGACCAATGGGGAACAAACTTGGGTATGGTGTCATCCTTGTAATCAGAGATCATTAAATCAGAATAGCAAGAGAATCCAAGGCGAATCCCAAGGGATTTTTCCAGGTATATAGAACAAAGGTCAAGGACAAAGTTGGGCCTTTAAAGTCAGGGAGGGGGGAAGTGATCAATGGCAGTGAAGAAACAAGCACAGCATTGAACAGCTACTTTTTATCAGTTTTCAACATTACATCTAAAATTTGTATGTCTAATGTAAAATCTATGAAGTTTATATTCAAAATGATCATCAAATTATAAGAATTCCAGCAATGTAAATTATATTCCGACCGGGTAATTTGTATGAATTTTATGAGCTAAAACAAATATCTTCAGTTAATAAAAAAGAAAAATATTCTTCACACGGTAACAGATGGTCGGTCGGTCCCTCCCTCCCCCCCCCACCCCCCACCAACCGTCCCTACCAGATGTGTGGGAAAACCAGAATATTTACCTTTTTAGTAATAAATAATACCTCAAACTAAAGTTAGGATAATATAATTGACATTGCTGGATTCCTTGTAAGACCAGGAATATTTTGAATATAAATGTCATATATTTTGCACAAAAAATAACATATTTACTCAGAGTAAACATTATATCTAAAATTTGTATGTCTAATGCAACATCTATGATGTTTATATTCAAAATGATCATCATATTGTAAGAATTCCAGCAATGTAAATTATATTCTGGCCGGGTAATTTGTATGAATTTTATGAGCTAAAACAGGCAGGCAGGCAGGCAGGCAGGCAGGCAGGCAGGCAGGCAGGCAGGCAGGCAGGCAGGCAGGCAGGGTGGCGGGTGGGGAGTGGGACGAATGTAAAAATAGCTCTGAGCCGGACACTCTGCGCGTATACGTGGAAAAAACCCGCGTTAAGTGAAAGTTCAGCTCTGGCGAGGCACCGCGAAACCGTGTTAAGCGGGGTATTACTGTATAATATATATATATGTATAATATATATACAGGTAGTTCTGCTATAACGCGATAATTGTGTTCTTGTAAAATATCGTGTTATAGAAAATCGCGTAATAGAAATAACAGGGCTTATGGAGAAAATAGGGTTAGGTGCAGATTACTCAAAATCGAAAAAATTTAGTAGTTAGCCTAACACAAAGGATAGCACAGTCTAAATAAATGTTACATTCATATCTAATAATGAAATCATACAGTAAATGTAACACTGTACCTTGAAAAAATATGAATGTAACTTGATGGGGGAGAAGGGTGATTTTGAGGTTGATAAAATCGAGCTTCTCTTCAAGTGTTATATCCTTTCTTTTACGATCATCACCGGGAATTCTATCACCAGAACGCTTCTTGTTGATATTCTTCTTTACTATATTCACAGTTAATACAGTACCACAAAATTGGAGAAATAGTAAGCAAAAATCGCAATATAAAACAAAGCCAAGAAATATGTTCCATTCATAAATCAAGTAGAGCAAATTCAGCTATCAAACTATATATATATATATATATATATATATATATATATATATATATATATACATACAGTCAACCCTCACTTTACGCGGTCCCACATTCCGCGTTTCCACGTTTACGCGGTGCCCTGCCAGAACCCAGGATGCTCACATTCCGCGGTGGATGTACCCCTTTACACGGTGAAGTATAATTTTTTTTAATTTAGCTCATAAAATTCATACAAATTATCCGGCCAGAATATAATTTTCATTGCTGGAATTCTTACAATTTGATGATCATTTTGAATATAAACATCATAGATTTTGCATTAGACATACAAATTTTAGATATAATGTTTACTCTTGAGTAAATATGTTATCTTTTGTGCAAAATATATGATATTTATATTCAAAATATTCCTGGTCTTACAAGGAATCCAGCAATGTCAATTATATTATCCTAACTTTAGTCTGATTTATTATTTATTACTAAAAAGGTAAACAGTCTGGTATTCCCACACATTTATCTAGTAGGGACGGTTGGTGGGGGGTGTGTGGGGACGAAACAATTGTCTACGATGTGAAGAATTTTTTTTTTATTAACTGAAGATTTTTATTTTAAAAATTACAAATTATCAGAATATAATTTGCATTGCTGGAATTCTTACAATTTGTGATCATTTAATATAAACATCATATATTTTGCATTAGACATAAAATTTTCAGATAAAATGTTTAATCTGAGTAAGTATGTTATCTTGCAAAATATATGACGTTTATATTCAAAATATTCCTGGTCTTACAGAACAGCAATGTCAATTATATTATCTAACTTAAATCTAGGGTATTATTAATACAAAATGTTAAAATCTAAAATTTTCACCCAACATCTCTTGAAGGAGGAGGAAGTGGGGAGGGTTGGGACTGACCGCTGGTTGCAAGAGGGGGAGGCAAGGTGGGAATTTTGATTGATGACAAAGTTTATGAAAATTTAAGATATTTTTTAGCTCATAAAATTCATACAAATTACCCGGCCAGAATATAATTTACATTGCTGGAATTCTTACAATTTGGTGACATTTTTGAATATAAACATCGAATATTTTGCATTAGACATAAAATTTTGTATAAAAATGTTTAATCTGAGTACAGTATTACAATCTAACGGTTTCACTTTAGCGCGCTTTTTATTATATTATAATGCGTGCCTCGCCAGAGCTGAACTCACTTAACACGATCATCATACGCTGTGAGGTCCGCTCGACGCATTTTTAGATTTGCCCACCCGCCACCCTGCCTGACTGCCTGTTTTAGCTCAGAAATTATACAAATTACCCGGAAATAATTTACATTTCTGGAATTTTATAATTTAGTGAATGAATTTAAACAAAATATATTTTGCATTAGACATACAAATTTTAGATAAAATGTTTACTCTGAGTAAATATGTTATCTTTTGTGCAAAATATATGACATTTATATTCAAAATATTCCTGGTCTTACAAGGAATCCAGCAATGTCAATTATATTATCCTAACTTTAGTTTGAGGTATTATTTATTACAAAAAGTTAAGTATTCTGGTTTCACACATCTCCTTGGGACGTGGTGGGAGGTGGGGGGAGGGAGGGACCGACCGACCGACCATCTGTTACCCTGTGAAGAATATTTTTTTTTTTATTAACTGAAGATATTTGTTTTAGCTCATAAAATTCATACAAATTACCGGTCAGAATATAATTACATTGCTGAATTCTTATACTTGATGATCATTTTGAATATAAACATCATATATTTTGCATTAGACATACAAATTTAGATAAAAAATTTTCTGAGTAACTATGTTATCTTTTGTGCAAAATATATGACATTTATATTCAAATATTCTAGTCTTACAAACCAGCAATGTCAATTATATTATCCTAACTTTAATCTGAGGTATTATTTAATACAAAATGTTAAAATTTATTATTTTCACCCAGTCTTTCTTTGGTGGGGGTGGGGAGGTTGGGACCGACCGCATGGAAGAGGGGGAGGGAGGGAAGGTACTTTGATTGATCAGATAGTCCGAAGATTATTTTTTTTTTTTACTAAAGATATTTGTTTAGCCTATAAAATTCATACAATTACCCGCCGAATATAATTTACATTGCAATTTGGATTTGTGATTATTTTAAACATATTTTTGTATTAGACATACAAATTTTAGATAAAAAATTTCTGAGTAACTATGTTACTAAAAAAATATATACATTTTTATTCAAAATATTCTAGTCTTACAAGGAATCCAGCAATGTCAATTGTATTATCCTAACTTTAGTTTGAGATTATTATAAAATTTAGTGTTTTCCCAAAAATTTCAGAGAGAGCCAGCAGTGTAGTGTGAGAAGAGGGAGAGTCGAGTCCATTATTTGAATGGACATTAACTGGCCACTGTATTTCATTTCTTTAAGTTAATTGTGGCATTACCATCATAAAATTAAGATGTTATTTTACTACAACATAGTTATGTGTCTTCAAAAGTGGAGTTTGGGGGTTCACGTTTCTACTGAATTAATCCCATATGTTCTGTTGTTCATAACGCGATTTCACTAACACGGACCCTCTGGGTTCTATTGACCGTAAGGGGGTACAACTGTAAGTGTTATCTTTTGTGAAAAATATATGAAATTTTATTCAAAATATTCCTGGTCTCCAAGGAATCCAGCAATGTCAATTATATTATCCTAACTTTAGTTTGAGGTATTATTTATTACTATACCTGGTTCCCAAAATTTCTCCAGAGAGGGAAGAGCAGCAGTGTAGTGTGAGAGGGAGGAGTCGTGTCCATTATTTGAATGGACATTAACTTGGCGACTGTATTTATTTCTCTTAAGTATTAATTGTGTGCATGTACCATCATAAAATTAAGATGTTTTTACTACAACATATAGTGTGTCCAAAAAGTGGGTTTGGGGATCGGCCTGGACTCCATTTCATTAATCCCATATGTTATGTTATTCACTTTTTACTTGCTTTCTCGCTTCCACGGTACCCTCCGGTTACATTAACCGGTAAAGTGAGGGTTAACTTATATATATTCACAAATTTTATAATTGCAGTCATGGACTGAATATTCTATGCAAAAAAATATTTTAAATTAATTATTTCTAGTGTGGTCGACTTCTACACAAAGACAGGCTATAAATAGCCTTCTTATCTCCTCTCCATCTGTTACCCTCTGTTCTGAGAGAGAAAGTCTTGGTAAATAACTTTTGTTTGTATATTTTCATTGTTTGTCTAATTTATCATATTTGTATCAAAATAATATTACTAAAAGTTTTAGGCAGCTACCAAACAGGGAGATTCTATTGCCTGGGAAGATATTGGAAGCATAATGTACAGTATTGTCTAATGGTAGACCCTACCAGTAATTCCATATGGCATCACGAAAATTGTGACCAAGTCTTAGGTTGCTGATCTATCTTTCTGCCTCATTTACACACAATTGCAGAGTTTCAATTGTTTCTCTTCCTTTGACAACACAACATACATGCAATATAATGTTTCTCACCTTTGATATTTTTTCCATATATTTATGGTTGGTTATTTAAAATAATGCCAATTCACTTCAAGTATTGGCATCAAATTTTCCTATGCTGGTGTACACTAGTGACTCACTTAAGCGGCAGTTATTTAATTGGAACTAATGTTGGTGTGAGTAAAATATTTCCATTTACTTGACATAGATTTGCCGATTTATTTGTTTATTTATTTATTTATAATATACTGTAATACATTAAACACACTGCAAGTATTTTCTTTAATTTATATTC